>NC_063045.1:50522128-50672699 GCF_018812025.1 Megalobrama amblycephala
AATTACCATGTGTTCCTCCCTTGTATCAGGCTGCAGGACCTCACTGACCGTGATTTGGAGAAGCAGGAGAGAGAAAAGACCCTGAACAGCCTGGAGGCTTTTATCTTTGAGACGCAGGTATAATGAAGCTCTCTGCAGCCCTTCCCAGCGTTTGAGCAGTGACTCGTATATCCATTGGTGTGACAATGACGGAACTGTCTTTGTCCAAGTCTAAAAAGCTTCATTTGCAAATCTGTAGTGAGCTTACAGCTTTTTGATGGAGCATTGTAAAATGATCGTTATTACAGCAAAATTGATTGTTTTAATTTTTAAGTCAACTATTTATTTGAATTTACAACAAATCCAGTTCATTTTTTTTCCCTCTCTTCATCTAGGATAAGCTGTATCAAGATGAGTATCTGGCTGTCGTGACTGAGGAGGAGAAGGAGCAGATCACGGGCAAGCTGAGCGAGGCTTCTAACTGGATGGATGAGGAAGGATATGCCGCTGGTACAAAGGAGCTGAAGGAAAAGTTGTCTGAGTTGAGAAAGCTTTGTAAAGCCATGTTCTTCAGAGTGGAGGAGAGAAAGAAATGGCCTGACAGACTGGCAGCTCTCGACAGCATGCTCAACCACTCGTCCATCTTCCTCAAGTTAGTGAGAGCTTCATTATTTTATTTTATTTTTACATGTTTTATTTATTTAAAAAAAAAAATGAATGCATTTTTAGAAAATCTATTTTTACACAAATGTATGTATAGTATTTTCAGAGAACCTATTTAAATGAATAAATGTAATATTTTTTTAATAAATTAATTTAAATGTAGAAATGTATATCTAAATATTTAATAAATTAAATTTATATAAATATTTGTTTTAATTTTATTTATTTAATGTATTTTTTGAGAAAGCAATTAAATCAATTAAAATAATTAAATTATAAATTAAACAATTTATTTTTTAAATATTTTAAAATAATTAAAATAATTATAATATAATTTAAATAATTTATTTTCATTTTAAATCTTTTTATATTTAAAATGAATAATTTTAATATTTTAAAAAAAATATTTAAATATTTATTTGAATTGAAATTATTTAAATTAAATACACATAATAAATAAATGTAATCTATTTAATTTAATTCTTTATTTTTTAAATTGTATTTTTAGAAAGTAAATACATTTTTAAAAAATATTTTATTAAATGTAAAGGTTTTCTAAATCTATTTTGTATAGTTAAATTTTAATTTTTTAAACATTTTAAATATATTAATTGATAATAAAATAATATTATATTATAAATATTTAAAATAATTTAAATACTTTAAATATATAATATATAAAAATATAATAATTTATGAATTTTAACTTTATTCATTTTATTGTATTTTTATTTAGTTTTGGGGAGGAGAGTCCTCAGTCTGCAACATCTCCAAATAAAAGAATACTAACTTTTTAACTTGCATGGCCCTTTGTTCACAGGAGTGCTAAACTGATTCCTGAGAGTGACCAGATCTTCACAGAGGTTGAACTGAAGACACTAGAGAGGGTCATAAATGAGACAATGGTATGTAATAGCTTTACTTCTCTCCCCCAACCCCACCCCATTCCCATTTATTTAATCCTTCCCTTCCCTTCAACTGAATTCCACACAGTAAACACTTTTGATGCACATTTTGCTTTTTGTTTTTATTGCAGACATGGAAAAACAAGACCGTTGCTGAACAGGAGAAATTGTCCCCAACAGAGAAACCTGTTCTACTCTCGAAGGACCTTGAAGCTAAGCTTTCCCTCTTAGACAGGGAGGTCAACTACTTGCTGAACAAAGCAAAGTTTGCCAAACCGAAGCCTAAAGATAAGGCTAAAGACAAAAACAGCACCTCCACAGAGAACAACAAAGCTAACAGCACAGAAGATGCAGAGAAGGTTATTCTTCCCAAGAGCGATGATGGTTAGACACATTTTATTTTAGCATAAAAGAATTTTTTTGACAATTAGAAGGCCACTTTTTTCTGCTAATGTGGAGTAAAACTGATATTTAAATTGTGCTTTTTAGCTGAAGAGGTGAAGCCAGCAGAGGAGCCTCCAACTGAAGAAAAAAAGGAAGAAACCACACCTGAACTAAATGCAGCAGAAAATACGGATGATACAGGTAATTCTCAGTCCACTAACTTGAGCTGCACGATTAATCGCTAAAAGATCGCAATCTTGATTCAAACACCCCCACAATCTTATTCCTAAATGACGAGTCGGCTAGATGTCTATTAAACTTCTAACAAGTACGATCACAGCGGAACATTCAAATCTGCGTTGGCGCTGCCGCTGACCCAGAGAGAGCAGTTGGTACGAAACTGCTTCACAATGTCATTTCAACCACACAGTATCATCATTTCTGTGTTAGAACAATTCAAATAAATACAGAAGTACTGTGATAGATTATAGTTCAGATGAAAACACTAATGTCTACTTTGGCAATCAAAATAGAGCAAATTACGTTTTGAAAATAACTTGATACTTCAAAAAATTATTTTATTGATTACATTGCTAGGCCAATAGAAGACAAGTGACTTAAAAAGTCATTGAATCGTTTATTCAGGAGATTCATTTAAAAACAATGATTCATCCAGTACGATTTAATAATAATAATAATAATAATAATAATAAATTAAATTAAATTAAATTAAATTAAATTAAATTAAATTAAATTAAATTAAATTAAATTAAATTAAATATTTCTAAATAGACTGCATATTTTTAAATAAACATTGATAGAACGTTAGTTGTCTATTCAGAATTGTGGGAGAATCGTGATTCTCATTTTATCCAAAATCGTGCAGCTCTACCACTAACCATCCTAACATAACGCTTCATTCGCGTCTGGTGTGAACGCACCATTAGTGTAGATGCAAAATCATTTCAACATGCTCTATGAACTAAAAATATCAGGATCTATAGGTTTTGTATCTTTTATATAAATATAGTAGTTCATTGTATGCTAATATGTGTGTTTATTTTATTTTTGCAGAATCAAAAGAGAGCAGTAAATCTGAAAACCATATAGAGGATGAATTATAACATCTGGAAATCTTAAAAAAAATTTTTGGGATCTATTTATTGACTCCGTTAAGTGGTTCAAAATCCTTTTTTTTTTTTTTTTTTTTTCTCTGCCCCACCCCTCAACAAATTGGAACAGCTTGAAAATGACTGTGTCCATTTCAGTAGTTCATGTTCAGTGACCCTGAGCCAAAAGAAAATACCAAACCCAACTCAAGGCTGTGTTCTCTTTCCATTCACATTTAGTTTCGCTTCTTAATCCATGAATTATTGATCTTTTCCCTCTCAGAAACATGACCCCCAATTGGTTTGAGTCACAAGGAAATCAAAAATGGCATGCTTGACCAAAGCAAATGCTGTACTTTTTATTATATATAATGCAGCATTAATGCAGCTCCGCTGAAAACGGTCATTTGTCATGTCTTCTGACTCAAGACACCTTTGCTTTGCGTCCAGATATTGAGGAAATGTGAAGTTCCTGCTGAATTGTGTTGCTTTAACAGCTTGTGTCTCATCTTGTTTGTTTTTTGCTAGTTCACTTTTTTCCATGCGGCCCATTACCAAAACCATTATCTGTTTGTACCTGTGAGCATCTTCTATGCCAAACATCTCCTGTATTTATGGACTTCAGTAGGATTAGTCTGCTGCACTGACTTCAAAGGAATTTCACTGATTGGAAAAGTGGATTTTTTTTCTTTTTCTTTTTTTTTTCACATCTTCACTTGTTTTGTCAAGTCTGTGTGGAGAGGAAAATACGTGGAAAAGGGAGAAGATTGTTTCTAAACTGTTAATAAAGTCTCTTTTTTTTAAACTTCTCTGCACATTGTGTAATATCTTCTCATTGCTGTCTAGCATTATATATAATACATTATAGGGATAGTTCACCCAAAAATGAAAATTCTGCCATTTACTCACCCTCAAGTTGTTCCAAACCTGTATGATATGGTTTCTTCTGCTGAACACAAAAGAAGATCTTTTAAAGAATGTCAGTCACTGACTTCCATTGTGTGTGTGTGTGTGTGTGTGTGTGTATATATATATATATAATTATTTATTATTCCATACTATGGAAGTCAATGGGGCCCATAAACTGCTTCATTACCGACATTCTTCAAAATATCTTGTGTTCAGCGGAAGAAACAATGTCATGCAGGTTTGGAACAACTTCAGGGTGAGTAAATGGCAGAATTTTTTGGGGGTGAATTATCCCTTTAAAATGCATATGATTTCTGTATTTTATTTAATTAATGCATTTAATATAACTTACAAATTAAGTAAATCAAATGCCACATAGGCATTTACACTTTTGGGGAAAAAAAATCTGATTGTAAATGTAGTTACATAAAGGTATAAAATTTTATAACAAGCACAAATCTGAGTCCATGAAGGCTAGTGTTTACAACTGTAAATTAATATTTCTTAGTTTTGCTTTAATCAGTCATAAAATTACAATAACATTAGCAAAAAACGTTTTTTTACAAGAATGCCCTCGTACAGAAAATCCCAAAATTCAGATATATAAATGGAATATAGTTAATATCATAATGAACCTTGGCATGCAAAAAAAGTATGATGAATCTAAACCATTCAGTAGATTGTTTTACTGTAAGGCACAAATCTATTTATTACAGTGGTTTGGTGAGATTTTGTTCTTCCTTGTGGCATCATCTACTCATCGTCCCATTCCTATCCTCTTTAACTACAGATCACTGCAGAGGCCCTTTCTAGAGTGTCTGCTAAAACAGCTTTCACGGTGGCAAGGGAACCCTGTCAGGAATGGGATTTCTGTTTTAGAGCTGTCAGTGAAAAAGTGTTGATTTGTCTAAACTGTACTTGTCCCTGCGGATCTTGTAGACAAGCATAGCCAGCATGATGATGCACAGCGCTCCGAATACCCCCGCTGCCACAGAGACTCCCACCACTGCCTCCGTTGCGTTCTGAGCCTCAGATGCTACACAAACATTAGAACAACACACAGACCTAAGCAAAAGTGCACAACTAACAAAAGGTTTAGGTGAACTCTAATTCAATCATCGGTATCACTTTATACTAGGTGTCTTTAACTACTATGTATGTAAAAAAATATATATCTTTGGTACAATGTACTTATTGTGTTCATGTTCTATTGCAAAACACATTTGCTACTGTTGAGGTTAAAGTTACGGACAGGTTTGGTGGTATGGTTAGGTTTAAAGGTGCCTTAGAATCAAAAATTGAATTTACCTCGGCATAGTTGAATAACAAGAGTTCGTGGAAAAGACATATGTTGAGTTTCAAACTCCATTGCTTCCTCCTTCTTATATAAATCTAATTTGTTTAAAAGACCTCCGGAAGACAGGCGAATCTCAACATAACACCAACTGTTACGTAACAGTTGGGATCATTAATATGTATGACTCCAATATTTGCATATGCCAGCCCATGTTCAAGGCATTACACAAGTGCAGCCAGTTTTAACGTCTGGATCTGTGCACAGCTGAATCATCAGACTAGGTAAGCAAGCAAGAACAATAGCGGAAAATGGCAGATGGAGCAATAATAACTGACATGATCCATGATTACATGATATTTTTAGTGATATTTGTAAATTGTCTTTCTAAATGTTTCGTTAGCATGTTGCTAATGTACTGTTAAATGTGGTTAAAGTTACCATCGTTTATTACTGTATTCGCGGAGACAAGAGCCGTCACTATTTTCATTTTTAAACACTTGCAGTCTATATAATGCACAAACACAACTTCATTCTTTGTAAATCTCTCCAACAGTGTAGCATTAGCCCGTTAGCCACAGAGCATATAGCCTCAAACTCATTCAGAATCAAATGTAAACATCCAAATAAATACTATACTCACAGGAATCGTTGCATGCATGCAGCATGAATGACGAACATCTTGTAAAGATCCATTTGAGGGTTATATTAGCTGTGTGAACTTTGTTTATGCACTGTATATCTGCACTTATAGTCGAGAGCTCGGGAGGGCAGGGAACAAGAGATTTAAAGGGGCCGCGCAGCCTGAATCGGTGCATAGTTAATGATGCCCCAAAATAGGCAGTTAAAAAAATTAATTAAAAAAAATCTATGGGGTATTTTGAGCTGAAACTTCACAGACACGTTAAGGGGACACCTTAGACTTATATTACATCTTTTGAAAAGACGTTCTACGGCACCTTTAAGAGTGCGTTAAAGGGGTAGTTCACCCAAAAATGAAAATTCTGTCATTAATTACTCACCCTCATGTCGTTCCAAACCTGTAAGAATTTCGCTCATCTTCGGAACACAAGTGAAGATCTTTTTGATGAAATCTGAGAGCTTTCAGTCCCTCTATAGACAGCTACGTGACTGACACTTTGACGCTCATAAAGAGATCGTAAAATTAATCCATATGAATTGAGTGGTTTATTCCAAATTTTCTGAAGAGAAACGATCACTTCATATGATGAACAGATTGAATTCAGGCTTTTATTCACAAATAAATATTCATCAACTCACACAGCAGTTGTGGTAAACAGAAGCTCAAGCATGTTCGCTTGACGTGCGAGAACCAGTGAGGTTCATTCTTGTTTGAGCTTCCGCAAGAGGTTTGTTTTCATTCGTCAAGCAGGTTTGGTTGAGCTTCTGTTTATGTTCGCTGATCAATGTTTATATGTGAGTAAAAGCCTAAATTAAATCTGTTCATCATATAAAGTGATCGAGTCTCTTCAGAAATTTTGGACGAAACCACTCAATTCATTTGGATTTGTTTTTTATGACCTCTTTATGAACTTTTTGAAGCATCAATGTTTTAGTTGTGTAGATGTCTAAAGAGGGACAGAAAGCTCTCAGATTTCATCAAAAAGATCTTCATTTGTGTTCTGAAGATGAACGAAAGTCTTAAGGGTTTGGAAGGACATGAGGGTGAGTAATTAATGACAGCTATTTCATTTTTTGGTGAACTAACCCTATTAAGATGTAAGGAAAGGGTGTACAGATATGCAGATATTTTTTAAAACAGAAGTAGAGTGTAAAACATGTATGTACACAATAAGTGCATTGTACCAAATGATTTAAATCTTAGTATATAGTAGTTAAAGACACTTAATATAAAGTGGGACCCATATTTCCTTTAATAAATGTCAGAAAACATCCATACCTGCTGCAACAGGTGCAAAAGGTTCTAAAAGGATTATAAAAAGAAAAGAAAATTTTCAAACACATGGCATTAAATTAAGTCAAAATACATTAAAAAAAAAAAAAATACATATGCAAATGATAATACAACATCTTTACTCCAATTTATTAATGCATATTGCATTCATGTTATTGAACTGAAGTGAATCAACATAATGAGCTGAATAATGATTTTATTGTCCTGTAGAGCTGCTTATGGATGAAGTGAACTTATTTCTTAATTGATGAACTTGTTGACTTGATTTGCATATTGAAATGATTTCTCTCAAAGGGCTGACTGCTCTTACCATCCACTTTGGTGATGATTGGTCCAGAGCTCACTGTGGCGACGTCACTCACTGAGGTTCCCTGAGCCGACTGGACTTCTCTCCTCTTCCTCGCAGGAGTTGAGCAATTCTGATGCATGTGTCATAAAATGCATTTGAATACACCTCAGTTAGATGATGGCATGGCCCTCTTGTGAATTACATGTTGTGGTTTTTGGTGGTGCACGTTGTCATTCGGTTGTGTTCATACCTGCCGTAAGGATCTACAGAAAGAGCTCTCGCAGAGCCTGGTGGCACAGTGCAGATAAAAGGTTGACACTGTCCTGTTTCTGTGCTCTACAAAGCGAAAGGTCTCGAACGAGAAGCGCGCCACCTGCTGTTCTCCATTCACACCCATTATGGTTTGTAGATCATGGTTACATCTGAGAATGACAGAGGACAATATAATCAATGCTGGGCAGTGTGTAGTAACTGATTATATGTAATCTGGATTATGTACTGGTTTTAAAATTCTAAAAATTAGACTACAGTTACTTTTTTATTGATTACACAATTACATATTATTCACACAATGGCAGTAAATTATTCATAATTTTCACAATATCGATTCTGCCTAATTGTTTTTAAGTCAATAATTTAACAACACATGCATATTCATGGTCCCCTGACATTGGTTAATGGTCACATGAGGTACGCAGGTAAACAAAAAATTAATTCATTTTTTAGATTTAAGCCTTCACACTTACCCGACGAACAGGTCAAATGATGTGCTGTTGCCTGGGTAAGGGTTAGTGGTTGTATAACATCGATCCAACAGAACATTGAACCTTTAAGGGGGAATACAAAAGTGATCCATCAACTTCAAAACTGAAGATTTAATATATTATTATTTTTTTTTTTATTTTTTTTTAATGGTTATAAGATTTTCATTCTGGATAACATCAGGGCTGTGACTAAAATCCCCAGGACATCATTTTCATTGGTCGCTCCCTTCTCCCCTGGACTTAATTTGTATCTTATATCATAGACCACCTTATGATGGATAACATAATTCATAGTTTCAGACTGAGCGAAGTACCTCTCTGTGAGATTAGTGGCTCGAACTTCCGCAAAAACCCTGGTCTTCAGCATGAGACCCGTTGGAGGAATGAAGAGACGAGTTGTATATGTATAGTCCTTTAAGTCAGTGCAGACAGACAGTTATGAACTTGCAATTGGCCAGTACCAGTAACCCTTGAATATAACTGTCATAAAGTGTTATGCTAAATGATCATTGCAAATCTAAGCCAAAGAAACATATAATACCTCAAAAAGAAGCATGCTCAGAGTGCTGATGAAACTACCGTTATTGTCCTTAATTGCCAGACTCACTCCAGATCTGCCCCCAAAACACAGAACAACAGCATTTTTGTGTAAATGGCAGAGTAACTCATCCTGAAATGTGTTCAATGTAAATGATCTAATAAGAAAGTGGAGGCCAAAAGTCTGAGACCACTGAAAACTTTATTATTATTATTTTTTAAAATACATTTTTCATTACAAATTCATAAAATTAGATTTTTTGTGCAAGTTTGATGCCAAAGACCATTTTAAGCTTCAATGCAAGGAAGAACATCTGACCGTTTGTACAACATTCACATGGTCACAAAGTTCTTTCTTTCTTCATTTTATGGTATAAAGTATCTTTAATGTTGTTGTTTTTTAATCTTAAAACTCTGAACCTTAAAAACCCAGGTTTTCAATGTGGTCTCAGGCCGTTGGATCCCACTGTACAGGGTCACTCCACTCACACACTCAGCTCCGTGTTGTTGATCAAGTACTGCAGTGGGTATCTGCAGGAAAAGAGGTATTTCATCTCCTGCCGGTATGTGATGGTTCCAGCATTGGGGTCCTGAGTGTTGACCACCCCAGAGATGTTCACAGACTGCACACTAGAGAAGTCAGAGAACAGCCCAGATCCGACCTCCTGAGTGATCTGTTGAATTGAACATGCAAAAAAGACAACTTTTGAATAGCAATTATATATTAGCAATTTATAGTAATATATAGCAAATATATATTGTTTTATTTTTAGATCAACAATCCGAAATGTTTACAAGATTGTAAAATAATAAAATGCAGCTCAAAGTTTTTTTATAGGTCAGAATATAACAATAATAATAATAATAATAATAATAATGAGGGAAAAGGCAAAAAAATAAATAAATAATAATTTTATAATATAAATATATTAGATAAATAAATATTTTAACATTTTAAATAATTACATTTTTTTTTATGAAATTGTAATAATATTTTAATCATATACATATACAGTACAGTCCAAAAGTTTGGAACCACTAAGATTTTTAATGTTTTTAAAAGAAGTTTCGTCTGCTCACCAAGGCTACGTTTATTTAATTAAAAATACAGTAAAAACAGTAATATTGTGAAATATTATTACAATTTAAAATAACTGTTTTCTATTTGAATATATTTCACAAAGTAATTTATTCCTGTGATGGCAAAGCTGAATTTTCAGCATCATTACTCCAGTCTTCAGTGTCACATGATCCTTCAGAAATCATTCTAATATGCTGATCTGCTGCTCAAGAAACATTTAATGTGTACAATTGTACAAAATATTTGTGTACAATATTTTTTTTCAGGATTATTCGATGAATAGAAAGTTCAAAAGAACAGTGTTTATCTGAAATCTAATCTTTTGTAACATTATAAATGTCTTTACTGCCTTTAATGCATCCTTGCTGAATAAAAGTATTCATTTCTTTAATTTCTTTTCAAAAAAATAAAAATAAAAATTCTTACTGACCCCAAATTTTTGAACGGTAGTGTATAATGCTACAGAAGCTTTGTATTTCAGATAAATGCTGTTCTTTTGAACTTTCTATTCATCAAGGAATCCTGAAAAAAAAAAGTACACAACTGTTTTCAACATTGAAAATAATCATTAATGTTTATTGAGCAGCAAATCAGCATATTAGAATGATTTCTGAAGGATCATGTGACACTGAAGACTGGAGTAACGATGCTGAAAATTCAGCTTTGCATCACAGGAATAAATTACTTTGTCAAATATATTTAAATAGTACACAGTTATTTTAAATTGTAATAATATTTCACAATATTACTGTTTTTTACTGTATTTTTAATTAAATAAATGTAGCCTTGGTGAGCAGACGAAACTTCTTTTAAAAACATTAAAAATCTTAGTGGTTCCAAACTTTTGGACTGTACTGTATATGATAGGACATTTATTAAAAGACTAAAAAATTTTAGACATTTAGAAAAAGACAAAATTATATATAGTTTTTGTTATTATTATTCTTAGTCTCTTTTTCTAAATGTTTTTATATTCTAACCTGTCAAGAACTTTGAGTTGCATTTTATGTATGAAATGTGCTCTACAAATAATAATAACAAATTATTTCTGCTGAAAAACATCTAATACCGCCAGTTTATTGGAGCAAGTAGATATGTATGGTTCAGTGATGTAGAACTGGAATTTCAGTACAGGTGGGTTGGCGGTCCAGTCAGCGGTTCCTTTGCACTCGGGCTTGGCAAAGAGACCATTAAGAGCCACCATGGATTCGTTATATCCATAGAAGTACATAGGGCACAGCAAAATGTACAAATCCATCCTGTTTGTGCCACACATAACTGTGATATCAGAGTTGTCTGTAAAATAAAAAAGGAAAACAGTTATCACACATGATGTTGGTATGGAAATCTATTAAGCTCTTTATGCTGTGTTGACATTTAAAACCACACAAACCACAACTAAAAGAAGGACACATCATTAAAATAATACTGCATGTTCAAGAAAACACACTCCTCAAATTGCTGGGTGGTCTTGAAGTTCCTTTGTGGTTCCAAAGGAACTGAAAGGTGAGATACTTAAGAGAGAATTAAAGATGCATAAAGAGGAAGAGGAGAAGAGAAAGATACCTGGTTCTCTGAATGTTGGGTGGGTGAGGCAGGGACTCTGAGCCTCCGACTGGAGAATCAGGACAAGCTGACACACTAGGAGGGCCGGCCACATGATGCTCTGGCTGCAGGGGAAATCCCACACATCACATTGACACCTTGACCTCAATTCAATCAAAAAAACAGATTTTAAAAGCAAAAAGACACTTACTATCAGATCACGCTACAGGTTTTCTGTTCTGTGTGCAGGTCTCACCAACAGGCACTGAATACTGCAATTCAAATGAATCTGATGTCACTGTGGTCACACGTTTTCAATGAAGGAGAGAGCCGAAAAAAAAAGCATCTGACTCCTGTTTTAAAAATGATAGATAGATAGATAGATAGATAGATAGATGGATGGATGGATGGATGGATGGATGGATGGATGGATGGATGGGCGGACGGATAAACAACGGACAGATAGATACAGATAGACAGACAGACAGACAGACAGACAGACAGACAGACAGACAGACAGACAGACAGACAGACAGACAGACAGACGGACGGATGGATGGATGGATGAGCGGATGGACGGATAGACAACGGACAGATAGATACAGACAGACAGACAGACAGACAGATAGATAGATAGATAGATAGATAGATAGATAGATAGATAGATAGATGGATGGATGGATGGATGGATGGATGGATGGGCGGATGGAGAGACAACAGACAGATAGGCAGACAGACAGACAGACAGACAGACAGACAGACAGACAGACAGACAGATAGATAGATAGATAGATAGATAGATAGATAGATAGATAGATAGATAGATAGATAGATAGATAGATAGATAGATAGATAGATAGATAGATAGATAGATAGATAGATAGATAGATGGATGGATGGATGGATGGATGGATGGATGGACGGACGGATAGAAAACGGACAGATAGATACAGACAGACAGACAGACAGACAGATAGATAGATAGATAGATAGATAGATAGATAGATAGATAGATAGATAGATAGATAGATGGGCGGACGGATAGACAACGGACAGATAGATAGATAGATAGATAGATAGATAGATAGATAGATAGATAGATAGATAGATAGATAGATAGATAGATGGGCGGACGGACGGATAGAAAACGGACAGATAGATACAGACAGACAGACAGACAGACAGACAGATAGATAGATAGATAGATAGATAGATAGATAGATAGATAGATAGATAGATAGATAGATAGATAGATAGATAGATAGATAGATAGATAGATAGATAGATGGGCGGACGGACGGATAGAAAACGGACAGATAGATACAGACAGACAGATAGATAGATAGATAGATAGATAGATAGATAGATAGATAGATAGATAGATAGATAGATAGATAGATAGATAGATAGATAGATAGATAGATAGATGGGCGGACGGACGGATAGAAAACGGACAGATAGATAGATAGATAGATAGATAGATAGATAGATAGATAGATAGATAGATAGATAGATAGATAGATAGATAGATAGATGGATGGGCAGACGGATAGACAACGGACAGATAGATTCAGACAAATAGACAGACAGACAGACGATAGATAGATAGATAGATAGATAGATAGATAGATAGATAGATAGATAGATAGATAGATAGATAGATAGATAGATAGATAGATAGATAGATAGATAGATAGATAGATAGATAGATAAAAAAGTAATGCACAAATAAAAAATACAAAAAAACATTTACATTACTTGAAAGTAAAGGAAAACAAATAAAACTAATACATTTTAAATATAATCTGTAATTAAATTTATGTAAAGGACTAATACATTCAAAATATAAAAAATGATAAAGATCACATACTACCTTGTTCACCTTTCTCTCTCTCTCTCTTGTTGTCTACTGTACTGTAAGTTTATGACGATATAGCTATTTATACTGGCCCCTTTCTATCTATAGGTGTGAGGGAGGGCACCAGAAACAAAACAGCTGGGGTTATGAGAAATACGGGACGCCAGAGGAGGAACACAAGGAGCTCTAAGAAGACCAGTATAAATTCAGTATCAGGTAACGTGTCTGGAATACTAGGAGCATCTTGCTGCTCATGTAGCACTAACTTGGCTTCTACATTGACTAATATTCTATAAATGCATTATTTCACTTTGTATCAGACTGCACTTAACTGTGCTATTATAATGATACATTATGCAACAAATATGTCTACTTGAAGACGAAAGGTGGTCAAGTTTACAAAACAGGACCTAATGAAACAAATGGTCCATTCTAATGACATATTATTGACTTTTAGACTAATATATTAGTCTATTTTTTGAATGGTCATATCTCCTCATTTGTTGATAAACATGCCATTAAAAAAATAATAAATATGAAAATTACATAAATTATTTTTTATAAAAAGGGTAATTGAAGGATATACAGATTGTTCTTATTTTCACAAAACGACGATAAAATCCATTTCAAAATTAAAATAACTAGCAATTTCAGCACTATTATATGTTATAAATTGAAGGTAATGAAGAGCATCATAATACCTTCCTTAAACCAACAATAACAGCGGTGTTAGTTGTCTAATCTATTCATATTATTTTTCATAAAATACGCACACAGTATCCTTTTTTTAGCGTAGGTGGTTTCAGATATGCCGTCTTCGTGAGAAAAGGATTCCTCACCTCATCCTTTTCTAGAAATAGATATCACACCCTTTCAAACAATGCCTGCCATCATCAGTGTGTTATTTTCAACAAAGACATCCCCTCTTAAAACTACATAAGAAAGGAACAATGTAGTACATGATCTTCTAAGACACTGTCCGTCTGGCTATCTGGTTCCTCGTCACATGGTTTCATTTTTAATCTTCTGGACCAGCCAACCTAAACAAATACCATAACATATCCAATATGCTTTATATACCATGCAGGACCTTCAAAGACCCCTGGTTAAAACGGTTGTCGACAATGCACATTTATTACAATTGACTAATATTCAGATTCACTGAATTATCATTTGCAAAATAATATCATCATAAAAACTATAGGTAATTATATTCCTCAAGTGCTTTGTGTATATTTGGTTACTTGATGTGTGCCACACGCATTTATTCAAGGCCAAATGTCAAAACATGATCGTGTGGATTATTCTCAGCATTCTCTCTTTGCCTGCAGGGGCTTCATGATCAAATCATCTCTCTCCATTATATGTCCCAGTAACACAAGCTGGATGAAATCACAAGGAACAAATGGTACGATACGGTGTACAAATATCCTGATTTCATTGTAACGCGAGATTACCTCATTAGTACTTTTAAAGTATCTTTACACAGCTGGGTTAAAGCTGCTCTGAAGAGGCTCTGTGCCACCACCAACTTGTTTGTTAAGATGCAATGCTGCATAACACTAAAATATGCTGGTGTTGATGCTCGTTGAGGCCGCTACCCGATTACCTAATCTTTGCAGCAATATTACAGACGTGTTAAATAGGCCTGTAGTAGGCCAATATGTCTGTATTACGTAACACATTGCCTTATTTAAAAATATTAATTAACTGGAACATGAGTGATAATAAAGTGATTTCCGTCATTGTGACAGATATTGTATTTACCTGCTTTAGAAACATTTCAGGTTTCCCAACATTTTATTTTATTTTTATTTTTTTGCCACAGCACAGTTTTGATAAGTAAAAAATCCCAGAGCACACCACTGAGCATTAAAATATAACAGAATTGCACAAACATCCATTGCTTGAAATGTCATAATAAAAATGGATATGGGGCCCCACACTGCATGCACACCCACACATTCCTCAAAAATATATACTATTGACTGTATATAGATGTGGAACATTTTCACCTCATAATAATGGTAAATAATGGAAAGCAGGGTCGAAATTTGACGCACAACGGTTCTGTTGTGGCTTTGATTGGAACCATTTTCATTGGAGAGAAAGAGCAAAACAGACAAAATTGTGATAATTTAATATAAATTTTTTGTTTATTGAACTGTTGTACTTGTACAGTCAATATCACATTTGCAATCGTGCTGATATCCGAGAAAACAGCATAGTGTTGTGTGATATCGCTCATTTCATATACTGTATGCATTGGTTCATTGAGTTCTGAAGCAAGAAAAACCTGAGTAAGTTTGTTTTATTTACTTGCCAAAGCAGACTTTTCATCGTTTTTGGCACTTGGGCTGTGTTAAAAGGGTTAGTTCACCCAAAAATGAAAATTCTGACATTAATTACTGACCCTCATGTAATTCCAAACCTGTAAGACCTTTGTTCATCTTTAGAACACAAACACAGATCTTTTTGATGAAATCCGAGGGTTTCTGAACCACACATAGGCAGCAATGTAATTGCACCTTTCAAGACCCAGAAAGGTAGTAAAGACATCGTTAAAGCAGTCCATGTGACTACAGTGGTTCAACCTTAATGTTATGAAGTGACGAGTTTTCTAGTTGTGTGCAAAAATAGAACAATAATAATGACTTTATTCAATCATTTCTTCTCTCTTCTGTCTTTCTCCTTTGATGTTGATTTAGTCAGCACAGTGCAGGGCTTCCAGGTTCTACATCAGGAGGCCAACTCGGTATTCAGTGCTCAATAAACGCTCTTGGATTTCATCATAAATATCTTAAAGGTCCCGTTTTTCGTGGGGTTTTTTTGAAGCTTTGATTGTGTTTATAGTGTGCAATATAACATGTGTTCATGTTTCGCGTGTAAAAAAAAAAACACAGTATTTTTCACATAATTTACTTATCTGTATACCGCTGTTTCCACTGTCATAAAAACTGGCTGATGTCTTCCTTGTTCTATGAAGTTCCCTCCTTCAGAAATACGTAACGAGTTCTGATTGTGCCAGCGGTTCCTGTGTTGTGATTCGACAGCAGCTTAGCGCTCCTTGCCCGGAAAGTGCTGCACATAGTTTTACATGTGGATTATAATTTTCGGGAACCGAGTTAAACATAAATTGTAACCATTGATCTCTAAGTACAGCGTCCCTGGGAAGGCCAAACAAAGGTGATTGGACTGCGGGATGAAAATAACAGCGTTTCGACGACATGGCGACAAACACACTCTACAAACGTAACTCTTGCTCTTCTCCGTGTGAGCGCAACAAGACCACGCCCCCTTTTTTTGTGTATTCCTGTGGGCGGAGGTTAGTCAAAAAACTGTTTTAGTGACGTCATTAAAGAAGGAAGTAGAGGGATGTAGTCCAAACTGGCCGTTCGATGTAGGCGACTTCTGTTAAATAAAATATCTCGCTTGGCATTGAACTTTGAGCTTTAAAATTTTACAGATTTTATTTATACTCTAACAACAACATTACACACTAACTAAAGTTTGAAACATGGGATCACGAAGAACGGGACCTTTAATGTGTTCAAAGATTAACAAAGGTCTTATGGGTTTGGAACGACACATGAGGGAGGGTGAATAATTAATGACAGAAATGTCCTTTTTGGTAGAACTAACCCTTTAATTTTGCAGCTCAGTGAAATTATCTGATGAAGAAATGTCGGATATATTTGTTGTTATTTCCTCCCCACTAATGTCTCTATGTTGTTGCCTCTGTACTCCGAGGATGATGAGGAGGTAACGGAAGTGTAGCGTGGAAGAGTTCAATGCAACTTCACAAGCCCACATCTTCTAGCCACGCACACACACATCAAAGTGACAGTAATGAAACTTTAACAGAATAGCCAAAATTTGATAAAATGTGTAAATAAATTATTTTAATTTTCAGTTATATTTTTCCAGCATCACTGGGGCCCTGGGCAAAGCCCGTGCAATTATCGACCCCTCGCTATGAGCCTCCTCCCTTGACTTTTCGCTGACATGACAAGAATCCACGACTACCAGCTTATTATTAATTACTAATATGTGAATTTGTAGCTGAACGAGTACATTCCGTTTTCCAGACCAATTTACTTGGCTCTGATTATTTTAATACAAAAGACTGTTCTTTATTTACCTTTGCACTGCAAACAAGCAGAGACGGTCCAAACTGTGCGCGGCACTTCAATCTCGATAGAGGCTGTGGAGTTATGAGATTTGACTGACAGTTTGAGGATCCAATGGAGTTACAAGGTTTAGTCACAACCTCTTTTAAATGCTTTTCATTGGTTAAATATTTGTAAAGCCCACATACAGACGTAAAGGATGACCAATAGCATTATTTTTATTTATTGTTTTTATAAAAGATAAAAATATAGAGATAGCAGGTTTCCGCCTGACAGCAACGATAGCCTATATTTTTATTTGTAGCATTAATTTTTTGGAATTTGATTATTTTCCACGGAAACTGGCTTACAGGAATTAAGGGTTAGTTCACCCAAAAATCATAATAATATAATTTATTACTCACCCTCATGTCGTTCCACACCCGTAAGACCTTCGTTCATCTTCGGAACACAAATTAAGAAAATGTTGATGAAATCCGATGGCTCAGTGAGGCCTCTATTGAGAGAAAAGCCATTGAAACTCTCAAGGTCCATAAAAAACATCATACTAAAAACATATTTGAAGCAGTTCATGTGAGTTCAGTGGTTCTATCTTAATATTATAAAGCGATAAGAATACTTTTTGTGTGCCGAAAAAACAAAATAAGACTTTTTAACAATATCTATATGGGGGGGGGGGGATTTCAAAACATGAGCTTCTGAACTTTATGAATCTTTTGTTTCGAATTAGTGATTCGGATCTCCTATCAAACGGCTAAACTGCTGAAATCACGTGACTTTGGCGCTGCGATTCACTGATACAATTCATAAAGCTTTGGAGCAGTGTTTTGAAATCGGCCATCACTAGATATTGTTGAAAAGTCGTTAGTTTACTTTTTGTGCGCCCAAAAAAAACATTCTCGTCGCTTTATAATATTCAGGTTGAACCACTGAACTCACATGAACTGTTTCAAACATGTTTTTATGGACCTTGAGAGTTTCAATGGCTTTGCTCTCAATAGGCGTCACTGAGCCATCGGATTTCATCAACAATATCTTTATTTCTTATATCTTCGGAACACAAATGAATGACAATGACATTATTTTCATTTTTGGGTGAACTAACCCTTTAGAAGTGAAAACGGGATACAAAGTATCAGTGTGGAAAAAACCTGGAATGAGACGTGAGGATTTGGGGAGAAAAACGAGAGATTCTTAGTGCATTCCAGTGAGTTATGGGATATATCGTAAATTAAATCGGGAGAGCAGACCACGTGCGCAGTATATGTTGTCCTTTTTCACTGTTACCGTGGAATAAAGGAAAAAAGAAAACAGGCATATAGGCTAATCAGGAGGAAAAGAATGCAGCGACTGAAACGAGCTATTCGTGTCAAACCATGTCACATTAAAACACCAAGCGTGTCCTCTTGAAGTCTGAACATGACAACATGAAGAATTTTTTACAGCTCATTCAGTCAAACTGACGGATAAGGATTATTTGTAGCGCAACCTTGTGATTTGAAACGGTTTGTTTGTTTTAGTCTTCTTGAGTGGAACTTCCCCAGAAACCGAAAGTGCCACGCATAATCTAAAACGCAGTAGGCTCGTCAGGAAAAAGGTGGATATGGTCAGAGCAATATTAAGCTTAGATCATGAACGATAGAATATTCCATAAATGCTAATTGCTATTATTTGTATAACATTAATTGCATACAGTAGTTGTGAATTACCTGACTCCTTAAAGATATTTCAGTCCGTAATTTTCGGGGCCAATCTAACGAAGACCCTGAAGTGTTTTGGTTCACGTGTTATTAGTCGATTATAAAAAAAATATTTTAAAAATGAAACGTGTGATGAGTAAATGTATAATAAAGTAATGACAGTGCTGGTTTCTCCATCTACTCTCCAATACTCCAGCAGCTGCCTTACTGTTGCTATGGTTACCTCCTCGGGCGACTTCTGTTCGCAAGACACGCGTCTATTAGCGCAGTGGTAAACTTTCGTAGATTCTGCAGCGTTGCTTAAAAATGCTATATTTACATTTAAATCCAAAACATCCTTAGAATAAATAATACTGGGCAAAAGCACTTTATCTTGGCACCACTTGCGTTCATGTCCATAGTAATAAGCTACATATTACTTGGCAGGAAAACTCGCAATTCTGGTTGTAGTTACCATTGACCAATATATTTATTTGTGGTAAATGGCAGGGTAATTATGAAGAAACATTCAGGCATAAGACATTTGTTTCAGTATGAATACAGTACAGCAAATTTTTGTCATACATGAAATCAATAAAAACCAAAGCCACAGTGTTTTCCTCCGGTAACTTAACAAATGACGACCATATGCCATAATAGTACAAGTGTTCACACGTGCAAATATGATCAAACATGAACAACCTCAGGTGAATGTTGGTGTTACGGATGGAAAGCACTGTGCGTGTGCTCTTCCAGAGCTGCGTTTCGCTCAAAATGTACCAGAGGTCCCTCATGCGGACATCAAACAACAGTGGATGGTTTTCGTCTTCCATCCTTAAGGATAGAGTCCAGTCCATCTTGTTTGTTCACTTTCACTTGGAGCTGGTGTATTTGGTCACGGCCTTTGTGCCCTCGGACACGGCGTGTTTGGCCAGTTCTCCCGGCAGGAGCAGGCGCACGGCCGTCTGGATCTCCCGGGATGTGATAGTGGAGCGCTTGTTGTAATGCGCCAGGCGCGAGGCTTCTCCGGCGATGCGCTCGAAGATGTCGTTTACAAACGAGTTCATTATACCCATAGCTTTTGAGGAGATGCCGGTGTCCGGGTGGACTTGTTTCAGTACTTTGTACACGTAAATGGCGTAACTCTCTTTCCTGGTCTTACGCCTTTTCTTATCCCCCTTCTTCTGGGTCTTGGTGACAGCTTTTTTAGACCCCTTTTTGGGAGCGGGCGCTGACTTCGCAGGTTCAGGCATTGTGTCGGTTTTTCACAAAAGCTCAACTGTCACAGAACCGTTATGGTATGCGAACGAGCTGCGCACATTTCTGCCCCTTATTTATAGAGTCGGCATGCAAATAAGACTGAGCACAGTCTCGGTTTCGATTGGATGGCGTTCTAACGTCACGGACTGAGTTTTGAGCGGCGATTGGCTGTTTGTTGTACAGTGAAGCCATCCAGTCAGAGCACACATCCGGGTATAAATACCAATCCCTGCTTACATCATAAGCGAAAGCGCATTTGACCACCAAACACTAAACACGACGCTACTAGCCAAACAGGCCGTTCCTTTGTTGTCAAAACATGTCTGGAAGAGGTAAAACCGGTGGGAAGGCCCGCGCAAAGGCCAAGTCTCGTTCATCCAGAGCTGGACTTCAGTTTCCAGTCGGACGTGTACACAGATTATTACGCAAGGGAAATTACGCCGAGCGCGTAGGCGCAGGAGCCCCCGTGTATTTGGCCGCTGTCCTGGAATACCTAACGGCTGAGATCCTCGAGCTGGCAGGAAACGCAGCCCGAGACAACAAGAAAACAAGAATCATCCCCCGTCACCTGCAACTGGCTGTCCGCAACGACGAGGAGCTCAACAAGCTTTTAGGCGGCGTTACCATCGCGCAGGGCGGAGTGCTTCCAAATATCCAGGCAGTGCTGCTGCCCAAGAAAACCGAGAAGCCTGCCAAGAGCAAGTAACGGGCCTTTGCGTTCACGGACAATGACACAAACGCAGCTCCGCTAGTTTGAGTCCAAGCAATGTTATGTTCCCTTCTTCACGTTATATTGTGTTTGTTTTAATGAAGACGACAGCTGCATCTTGTAAACTGATTTTTATTTCTAATATTGATGATTGCTCTTTTGGACAGACGCACTCCCTCACACAAGAAGAGATCTACACCACCACTGGCCATAAATGGCCATGGGACATTTAACCTGCCATCATGGTGGACTATCCTTGCTGAAAGAAAAACAAACCAACCAACCAACTCCATTTGTGGGGTGAATGAACATTAGTAGTTCATTGTATATGGACCAATGTTGGTTACATTTTATTTGTCACCGCTATAAATTACATGCAAGTCATGTCCTTTATCTGCTGTTCAGTGTTTATGTTGTTTCAATAAATGTTAAGTGCCGGTGGAAGGCACAAAGAACCCGTGATTCATTGTTTTTCTCGAAGCCGCATTGTGCTGCATGACTTGAATAGTCTAAAAGAGAAGCTCTAATTAGAACTGTATCAAGTATGCTTCAGTCTAAAGAGGGCACTCGGTATTTTTTTTTTACACTAAGAAATTGATAGCCCATAATTAAAAATAGAAAAATTATTAAAATTATGCAAATGTATGCGCTGAAGATTTAGACAGAAAAAGCTGTTTAATTGTGCATGGAGCGGGTCTCCTCTCATGGGCACCACCATGTTGACATCACATGACTTGTCATGTCAGTTATTGACAATAACAGTTTACTTGGTCACCAACTGATCATTGTGCTTTACAATACAAAGTAATTTGACTACAAAAAAATAAACCAATAATATTAACTATATAATTCCTACCATTATATTTATGCATATTTACATATTTTGGGCAGTCTTGAGAATGAATGGCGATTAAAAATTACACATACAATACATAATGTTTCTGAATTTGCAAACACTGTTTCCTATTAAAAGGACGGGGGTGTTATTCTTCAGAGACTCGACAAATGGTGTCATTTATCAGTAGTAACAATATTAAGGATGAATTAATAATTAGAAAAGTGCAAATATAAATAAACAATGGCCAAACTTATTGGTTTATCTCAACAAACACAAGTACATAAAAAAAAAAAAAAATAGAGCACAATAAATGTAAACAAAACCAGAATGCCTCTTCATCAGTGTAACTGCATGTTCCCATACAGTCATAAAATCTATTAGCTACAGCATTGTGCTGAGTTTTGATGTCATGCTGAAGCCATTGTTAAAGGTGCAATATGTATAGTAAAATATCCAAAAACCACTAGGCCAGTGTTATATATTTTGTTCACTTGAGTACTTACAATATCCCAAATGTTTCCAACTATTTGTAAATAAAATAAAAATTGCAATTTTAACCAAGGCTCCGGGACATGTGAGGAGTCGCCTGTCAATTGCGTCATACCCGCGTTATCCTCGGTTTCCGGGTTTTATTTTGTAGAAACCATGGAAACACCAAAGACGCTTTAATATATTATGTTTTAATAGACAAGGGAACAATTGTTTGGTTACAGTTATAGACAGAAAACTATTATAATATAGCTTAACACGTTTAGTCTTATTGTTTAAATCTAATTTTCTTGATTTTTTGTGAGTACCATGCTTTACTTTACTACTCAGAGAAAAACACTATTTTGTGAAGTAGCTAAAATAGCATAATCAGATGCAGCTTTATTTTTAGTAACAGTAATACAGCATTTTCTCCATCATACAATACATTTTAAAATTAATTGCATGTCATTTATCAACACAAGCCATCCAGCATTTAATGATATTCTAAAATCAATCTAGCTTACTGCAGTGTGCAAGTGTCTCACAGCAGCCGCCGAGCGATTGAGTAACGTTATAACATCATTTTCAACACACTCAAATATATCTAATATGATAAACAGAGCTGCGTTACCTCATACTCATGACCGGAGAAGCGGAAGCGGCACCGGCGACTGTGGCATAAAAGTTCCGCTGCTCGTGAGGCGTGTTGTGCGATCGCTCCAGCGGCCTCGTTCAACTCCAACAACACTCTGTCCTGCTCTGCTTCATACTACAATAACATTAATAATCTCATCCATGAACATGATTTCTTCCCGAGTCCTATCCCAATTATTTTCCACCGGCCATTGAGGTGAAGACCACATCTCCCAAGATTCCGCGCTCAAACTTGGCGTCATCAAGCTACGCCTTTGTTTTGAATAGGTCTCTAGCGACCTCTAGCGGACAGAAAATATTACATATTGCACCTTTAATTAGATTTCTTACTGAAATTTGCTAAGTTAGGCGTAAATAGATCACCACCATATTATTACATATTTGATATACTTTTATTGTACAAACATAATCCTTATTATATTACAGCCTTTATGATTCAGTCCAATTTAAAGGAAAAGAAAATGCGTTCACAGGATTCACATCTGCTTAATACGACTTTAAGTGTTTGTAGTTTTAAGTACTTCAAAAACTTTGTAACAGTTCTGTTGTTACACTGTTAATTAACACAAGTGCTTCATAGCCAAGATGACCATAACTTAAAAATTATTTTATAGGCAGCAAGGAAAATTCAGAACCTTGCATTTATATATAGTTATAGTTATTTTTTCCCCTCTCAAATCATAACGATGCTTTTAAAGACAACATGGTTTTCAGAAGTGGTAATTACATGACATATTACAATAAATGTAAAAGTGAATTAAATAATGTTATATAATGATTTAGACAGAATATAACAACATATATATAACATATAATCTCCACTTTTTTCTCTGACTTTATGCCTATTTCTCTGCGTACCCTTCGGTTTTCATGTCATTGAGCCCCAAGTCTTCGTTCTGCTCAAAGGTCCTGGTGTACTTTTCAATCTTCAGTTCTGGATCTGGATCTGGGGCATAAACATTCTGCAAAAAGAAGTCAGGGAATTAATCTTCACATAAAAAGAACAAGATATATACATCCAAATGTTTAAAGTCACACAACTGAAGACATTAAATCTTAAGTTTAACCATAAGTTATCTTAATAAGATTCTTTAAATGAAACAATGTTAAAAAAAAAAAAAGTTAAACTGGCCTCACCTGAAGATAACTATTGCCTGTTGGATCATCCAGGATAATATGCACATCCATTTCCCCCGCCATTATCTAAGAAGCATTTGGTAAACACAACACATTAATTTCTTGACAATTCTACATATAAAAGGAAACTTATTTTAAATAAAAAAAAAAATTCTCTACATATATTTATATAATAATACTTACATAATTAAAAAAAATATATATATTTATATAATAATAATACTTACATAATAAAAAAAAAAAAATAAATATATATATATATATATATATATATATATATATATATATATATATATATATATATATATATATATATATATATATATATATATATATATATATATCCCCCCCCAAAAAATACATAAGTTCCTTTTTAGACTCCATATTGAGAATATTGCCATTGCATTTAAAGGATAAGTTCACTTTAAAAAGAAAAATTACCCTAATCTTTACCAAAGTCCCTTTAAGACAAGTCATTTCACTCGGCGGCCATCTTTGAAACGCCTCTCGGACGCCTCTCTTTGAATGGGGAAACATCAAATTCTCCAAAACTGTTCGCCAACCTTACAATTACATTTCATATTTGAAATCACCAATGAAATCTGACAACAGCTGTCTTATAAATGTTTTATCCAAACGCTCGAATCATGACAAAAAAAAAAAAAATGTATTTTTTAGGCTGGATCAAGCTAATGCGCATGCGCAGACCTAAATGCGCATCTCTTCTGCCATGTTTCAGAGGCACGCGTCTGACTGTTTCTATAGAAACCGGTGATTCTAACGGCCGCTGAAGTGACACGATGACTTTACCAGTCTGCGATTGGCTCTTATTTAGAAGGCGGGACTTATTCCGCCATATTGCACGTTACTCTTTCTCCCATTCAAAACAATACGAGTGACACGTCTTGTGTTATTCTATAGTCTTTGTCTTTACTTACCCTCAAGCCATCCTAGGTGTAAATGACTTTCTTCTTTCTGATGAACACACTCATCAAAAAGTTATATTAATAAATATCCTGACGCGTCCAAGCTTTATAATGGCAGTGAACGGGGCAATGAGTTTGAAGCTCAAGAAAGTGTATCCATCCATCATAAACTCCACACGGCTCCAGGTGGTTAATAAAAGCCTTCTGAAGGTGAAGCGATGCGTTTGTGTAAGAAAAATATCTATATTTAACAAGTTAAAAAGTAAAATACCTAGCTTCTGCCAGACCGCCTTCCGTATTCAACTTTACGAAGAAAGTGTAATGCCTCTCAGTTTATAGGTGCCCTAGAATGCTTTTTCAAAAGATGTAATATAAGTCTAAGGTGTCCACTGACTGTATCTGTGAAGTTTCAGATCAAAATACACCATAGATTTTTTTTTTATATTAATTTTTGTAACTGCCTATTAGGGCTGGGCAATATATCGCATGCGATTGTCACGCGCATTTCGTCAGTAAAGCCGGTTCCCTGATTGCCGATAAATCGCCATCACCTGCTTTCAGATGGAGCGGCATTTAATAGACAGAGCCTTCGATCACTGATAAGCCACGCAATATCGCATTCATATCGCAGACGAATCGCCTTCGATAATGAACGCGATATTGCGTGGCTTATCAGTGATCTACAGCTCTGTCTATTAAATGCCGCTCCATCTGAAAGCAGGTGATGGCGATTTAGCGGCAATCAGGGAACCGGCTTTACTGACGAAATGTGCGTGACAATCGCATGCGATATATCGCCCAGTCCTACTGCCTATTTTGGGGCATCATTAAATATGCGCTGATTCAGGCTGCTTCCCCTTTAAATCCTCGTGCTCCCCGCCCCTGAGCTCACAACTCTAACACACTGTATAAACAAGTTTACACAGCTAATTTAACTCTCAAAATGGATCTTTACAAAATGTTCTTCATGCATGCTGCATGCATCAGATCATAGGGCTGCACGATATATTGCATGAGATTGTCACGCGCATTTCGTCAGTAAAGCCGGTTCCCTGATTACCGCTAAATCGCCATCACCTGCTTTCAAATGGAGCGGCATTTAATAGACAGAGCCGTAGATCACTGAAAAGCCACGCAATATCGCGTTCATTATCGAAGGCGATTCATCTGCGATATGAACGCGATATTGTGTGGCTTTTCAGTGATCTACGGCTCTGTCTATTAAATGCCGCTCCATTTGAAAGCAGGTGATGGCGATTTAGCGGTAATCAGGGAACCGGCTTTACTGACGAAATGCGCGTGACAATCTCATGCAATATATCGTGCAGCCCTATCAGATCATGTAAGTATAGTATTTATTTGGATGTTTACATTTGATTCTGAATGAGTTTGATAGTAGCCTATGCTCAGGCTAACAGGCTAAAGCTAACAATACACACTGTTGGAGAGATTTATAAAGAATGAAGTTGTGTTTATGAATTATACAGACTGCAAGTGTTTAAAAATGAAAATGGTGACGACTCTTGTCTCCGTGAATACAGTAAGAAACGATGGTAACTTTAACCACATTTAACAGTACATTAGCATCATGCTAACGAAACATTTAGAAAGACAATTTACAAATATCACTAAAAATATCATGTTATCATGGATCATGTCAGTTATTATTGCTCCATCTGCCATTTTTCGCTATTGTCCTTGCTTGCTTACCTAGTCTGATGATTCTGCTGTGCACATCCAGACATTCTGCCCTTGTCTAATGCCTTTCATAATGTTGGGAACATGGGCTGGCATATGCAAATATTGGGGGTGTACACCCCGACTGTTACGTAACAGTCAGTATTATGTTGAGATTTGCCTGTTTTCCAGAGGTCTTTTAAACAAATGAGATTTATATGAGGAGGAGGAAACAATGGAGTTTGAGATTCACTGTATGTCATTTCCATGTAATTAACTCTTGTTATTCAACTATGCTGAGGTAAATTCAATTTTCAATTCTATGGCACCTTTAAAACACTTGCGCTACGTCATACAGCTTCCGTATTCAACTTACGAAAAAAGTTTAACTGACGCCAGTTATGTTTTTTCGTAAGATGAAAATGGAAGGTGGTGCTGAATGGATGCACTTTCTTAAGCTTCAAACCTGGCCCCGTTCACTACCATTATAAAGCTCGGATGTGCCAGGATATTTATTAATATAACTCTGATTGTGTTCATCAGAAAGAAGAAAGTCATATACACCTAGGATGGCTTGAGGGTGAGTAAATCTTGGGGAAATTTTCATTTTAAAATTAACTAATCCTTTAACTGCGAAGAACATTAATAGATATGTTAGTAATATCATTCAAACCTTGTCAATCTTTTGCCCAAAAGCCTCCAGTTTTTCTGCTCTATCTGCTGAAGAGCTGTCTCCACACATGAAGGGGTTTTTTGAAACAATCTAAAATAAGCATAAAAGCATGAAATAAGCATAAAAGAGGCTGTTTGTTGATAACAACCAAAACGTTAGCTGGGCTTTGATTCCTACCAGGTCTTTGATGTCCTTGAGGAGTCCTTCCAGCGTAGTGAACTTCCCTCCGAGAGCCGCCATCCCCAACTCAAACTCCAGCTCGGGAATCAACACGCTACACGTCTCTGACTGTTACACATACACATGAATGATGAAAAGGTAAAGCATGCTGACATAGTGTCACATGGAGTCAAACCTACCTTCAGCAGGTCTCTGGACATATCTGAAGGGTCGGTTAAGTGGAGTGTTATTCTGGTTCCCAGCTCTTCTGTGGCTCCTCCTGATTTCACCTATTTAATGATGTCCACAATAAATTCCAATATATAACACAAGAACAGCAAAAAAAATGCACAAAAGTATAGCATGGTTTATTATTCCCACCTCATTGGTGCGATGTCCACAGCTGTCGCAATTAGTGGCCATTATAATGACCTCTTTAAAGTGTGGAATTTCTGCAATTGAGTTAAAGGGACCAATAAACTGCTTTCTTTTAATTATGACCCACAGCTGTTAAGGCCTGTTCACACTAAAAACGATATGCACGTACTGCAGTTTTGTCGTCTGCTGCTTTAAACGCTTGAGCTTTTTAAAGCAGACTTTTGACTCTGATTGGCTGTCAATGTTTTTATTGTTCATCAGCTGGAAAAAATCGTTCTGACAGTGACTCCACCGATATCGTTTCTGTCTGACAATGCATTGTTATCGTTATAGTTGTGATGTGGACTCTACTATACTTTTATACTTCAAATGATTTTTAGAACTGTATCTTTATCATTATCCTTATAGTTATCGTATTTGATGTGAACGGGCCTTTAGATTTCTTTTATGTGCCATTTTCACAAAAGAATATCACACTAAAATGCTTGCGAAACTTAGAGCTACTAATTTTAGCCACAGCTTCTCCAAGGGCTTCCTTGGTACTGGGGGTGGCCGACATACCAGTAGACACGATTAGCAGTAGACACTATTATCTCTATCACGGTTACGCTACATTCACATGGGGTGTCTGTCTCAACGCTTAATGGAAGGCATGTCTGAACTCTGAAGCTTGGTGCTGACGTGACCGTCATAGTGACAACAGCCTATCACGTTATTTTTCTGGTGTTGCATGAACTCAATTGGCTAGTATCTGTGCTAGTGTATTTGCATAGGCGATCTGATTGGCTGACATCTGCGTTGGCGCGATCTGATTGGCTGGCGGCTGGGTTAGCACCTGAAAAGCAGCAAACCTATGCAACCTAAACCAAAATTCAGTTCGGCAATGCATGACGTTACACATTCAAAGTAAATGAGAACCGTTACGCTCACATGGCGTTGCTGTGCTGAATGATCACAAAAGCTTATTTTAATGGATTTCTAAGCATTGCAGTTTAAGTCACTAAGTGAGAACTGAACTGAGTTCTTTTTGCAGCCTATTTAGGCTTGAACGGTAAATACACATACTTACGTGTCAAAATGACCTTCTTTGCAAGTAAACACAGTCATTTATGTCTTAAGTGAACGTAAACAGTTGAGAAAGAAAACGCACAAGTATATTGGACCCATGCAGTCGGCCTTGAAGTGATAGCAACCTAATAAACCTGCTGCCGTCTATTATAAATGTTAATTAAAATAACAAAAAAGCGAAAATCCCTCACTGCTCTTGAGTTCTTGACAATCACTTTTGTAACTTTAAGAATAAATGTATATTTAAAATTACACAATGAAGACTATGCAGTTTTTTTTATACCTATGATTTCTTTATACAATTCATGTAGTATTTCTTATTTCTAGTGCTTGAAGTTTTTCCAGGAAGGTCTATTTTATTTGTATCTTTATTCTATTGTAGTTTGTTTTCGTATATGCTTGTATTTAGTTTCTTTATCACCATTTACTTATTTTCAGTAAGCTTGAGGTTTTTTTTCTTTTTTACTTAGGCTAGTATTAGTTTTGAGATATTGAAAATGGTGACAATAATTATGAAATTTCAATGGTATCAAAAATTGATATCATGAACTCCTTATTTAAAAGAAAAAGAATTATACCGTGATATACATCTATATCTATCTATCTATCTATCTATCTATCTATCTATCTATCTATCTATCTATATATATATATATATATATATATATATATATATATATATATATATATATATATATATATATATATATCTATATCTATATATATATATATATATATATATATATATATATATATATATATATATATATATATGTTATTTGGTTAGCTATTTAACACACAGAGGCCCTGTGTACACCTGGTATTAAGATGCGTTTTGGTCGATCGGATCACAAGTGGACGATGCTAAATACAACGAAGTGTAAAACATTTTGAGCTTGTCCACTTTCAACCACTTCCAGAGGTAGTTGAAAATGCATCTGAACAGTTTGTTTCTGTAGTGTAAACATTCATGTGGTTGAATGCGTTCGAACAGTGCAAAAGACCGCCTACTCTCGACTTACTGACCTAATGCGTAAACATTACAGGAAGCGTGCTAGCCAGATGGGATTTAAACCTTGTCAGCTGAAGACCCTCGTCTACTTGTGATCCGATCGAGCAAAACACAGGTGTAAACAGGAATACATTTGAAAATTCATGTCATTTGCTGGTGTATTTTAAAGGATACGGACAAGCTTCATGTTTGTGTTGGCTGGGGCGTTGCATTCTGGGCAGTTAGTGTTGAACACTAATACCTCATTTCTCATTGTGTCTATATCATCGCCTGTCTTTTCGTCGTCTTTTTCTTCCTCTGCCTGAAAAAGAGATGGTAGAAGTTGAAGAAACTGAGATCTTGCACTCATAACACTCATAGCTGAAGTCAACAGCAGAACAGATGCTGTAGCAGTTTCTCACCCCTATTCCTAGTGCAGTGTTGTGTTCAGCTGTCCTGGTGTAATACGTGACAGAGAGAGCTGTGTCTTTCTGAGGCGCAAACGGGTTCTCAATAAAACTATTCCCTGATGGATCATCAATAATCTGTAGACAGAAGACAAATGCGACATTCATTAGTTCATGATAATAATCAATTGCATGGAATCTTTCTGCAGTTTTACTTAAGCAAAACTTACTAATGTGAATTCCTCTTCAACTTCTTTAAGTTTTTTCAGCCTCTGGATGAATTCATCTATTTTTTCAGCTACAGCTGGATCTGTTGCCTGCAATGTGGAGAAGAACTCTTTATAAAAATATTCAGATATATTAGGAACATAAACAGAACTTTCTTTCTATTTATATATAATTATATATATTTATATCTAAATACTAAAAAGGGAACTTTTTATAATTTTAAAATCTTTATTCTTTATATATTTAACCATTCTATATTTAATTAATTTTTAAAAGTTCCTTTTAAACCCCTTATTAAAAATATTGCCATTGAAGAACATTAACAGAAAACAGAACACTTTGCATAACAAATACTTCACACCTGATGAAACATACAGAATGAACAAGGCTACATAAAATCATGAGTTTGAGGATTTTTTTTTATTGATATTTTTTATCTGAGGTGCACAGATAAAACACACCTTTCTAGTAGGTTGGTCTTGTTCTAAACCCGCCACTGCTCTGTCCAGAAGGCCCTCAATTGTGGACAAGGCTAACCCATCAGAAAGAAGACAAAAAGTAATATTGATAAGTAGTATTTATTATATTATAATTTACAAAATACCATTCTGCAGATTAGGTCTATTACACCATAATAAAATATTCAAGTTGAGTTGGCTGTAATTGCATTATAATCCATCAGAACATCATCTTTTCAATAACAGACTTATACTTTAGTTAAGGGTCAAAATGGAAATACATAACTTACAGCCCTTCTGTGTGAAAGGAGGAATTTCAAAATCAAGTTGTGGGATTCTGGTGGACGCGCTGTCAGACTTCACAACCTCTCGATTCATGTCCTGCACAAAAGGAAAACTACTTGCTGATTCCTGGGATAAACTTCTAATGTGACTACATGACATGCCTCCGACATGAATGTATAATAAATATCTAAAAACAGTATGATCCACTGTAACAGTCCGTACCTCTTTGGTCTTCACTTGTAGTGTGTACAGGACACCTTGATCTTGTATCCGGCCAGCAGACTGGATTTCTGAGTTGGTCCAGTGACAGTGTGGACATGTGAAGGAGCTGATGATGATTTCTTTGAAGAAAGGGATCTTAGTGAGCAGAAGACGTGTGCTTCCCTGGATGGGTCATAAATTTGGCATCAAATAAATTTGTTAATTTGTTAAAAAAGTAACATTTGATATACGCATTACCTAATAATACTACTACTAATAATAATAATATTAATAATAATGAAAATAATAATATAGCTGCGTATGTACATTTTCATAACAGTTCATGCACAAACTCTCAATCACTGTAGGTTGATGATCTTCATCATCTGCATTAATGTCCTTAAAAACGCCGCCGCGAATGCGCTCCTCTTCAATAACTGACATCTTGTCAGGTACTCTAGGTTAAAAGTATTTAAACTGTCCGGTTAACTGGTAGAAATGGTGAGCTATTAATTAGTGGCGTTCTGCTAGAAGTTTCCAGCAGCCTTCGCACGTTTTTTGTGTGCACTGAATCACCACCGGGTCAGCTCAAGTTAACAAGACGTGTCAAAATAAAAGTCTCGAATACATATTTGTGATAGAACAAATAACGTCTGGTTTCATAGACAGGGTATTTCAGGCATTTAAGTGGCTTTTATAAAAGTGTCTTATTTAAAAAAAAACAAAAAAAAAAAACATTACAGGTATGCAACTTGAGACCTACGGAAGTATTTTATTAATGAGAACCGTTACGCTCACATGGCGTTGCTGTGCTGCATGATCACAAAAGCTTATTTTAATGGATTTCTAAGCATTGCAGTTTAAGTCACTAAGTGAGAACTGAACTGAGTTCTTTTTGCAGCCTATTTAGGCTTGAACGGTAAATACACATACTTACGTGTCAACGTGTCTCAATAATAAAAAAATAAATCCATCTCGAGATTAAAGTTGTTAAATTTCGAGAAAAAAGTCGAGATAAAATGTTGAGAATAAACTCGTTAAATTACGAGAAAAAACTCGTTAAATGTCGAGCAAAAAGTCGAGATAAAATGTTGAGAATAAAGTCATTAAATTACGAGAAAAAAGTCATTAAATTACGAGAACAAATTCGTTAAATTATGAGAAAAATGTCGTTAAATTTCGAGAAAAAAAGTCGAGATAAAATGTTGAGAATAAAGTCATTAAATTATGAGGAAAAAAGTCGTTAAATTACGAGAACAAATTCGTTAAATTACGAGTTTAATTAAAGTTTATTCTCAACATTTTATTTCGATTTTTTTCTCGAAATTTAACAACTTTAATCTCGAGATGGTTTTATTATTATAATTGCTTGGCCCTAATCCTTTTCCGTACTAAAGCCTTGTCTGTATAGGCCTACATAATTTTTTTTAAATTAGTGTTGTAATAATATTGGTTCTACACGTTTTATTACATTAGTATTCAAGCTAGAGATCGTCTCACAAACAGAAGGCGCCCCGTGTGTTTTACTGAGCATGTCGATTTCCCTACTAAAAAAATTAGTTTCCAGACATCACATATAAATTAGGACCAGTTATTTTGTTGGGTTGTTTCCAATCAGCGGCCACTAGATGGCGCTCCATCAGCTTCTGTCTCTTTACCTCATGGCATGTCTCCAGTTCTGCTAATGTAGAGTCGCAAACCATGGCAAGATTCTACTAGCTAATACACACATTCTTTATTCTCTAAAAGACACACTTTGTGTTTATATGGATGTAAACAACCACATAAGACATTTCTTAAAATAAGGCATTCATGATTTCACATGGTTCTTCTGATCACATAATTGATTGTCTCAGGCCTTATAATGGTTAGAGAGTCAGACAGGTAACCCGCAAATTGCGGGTTTGATTCTCAATACCGGCAGGAAATGACTGAGGTGCCCAAGAGCAAGGTACCTAATCCTCAATTTCTACCCGGGCGCCACAGAAAAATGGTTGCCCACTGCTCCGGGTGTGTGTGTCCACGCTTTGCAGTGTGTGTGTGTGTGTGTTCACTACTCACTACTCTTAATGTGTGTATACACTAACTTGGATGGGTTAAATGCAGAGGACAAATTCCGAGTATGGGTTACCATATTTGGCCTTCGTCATGTCACTTTCACTTTCATAATGCCTGAAGACACTTACTCTGAGAATCGTATTGGCCTTCAGTATCTCATTCACTGCAGTGGACTTCATGTTCATATCCATGTCATATAGTGTCCTAGCCAGAAAATAAGCTGTTTTACTTGTAGCAGACCAGCACTGCGTAAACAGGCACTTGGTGGCAGAAATGACAAAACTAGGCTACTGGCTGTAACTACAATATAGAATATGTAGGCTATTATAATATACATAATTAACAGATATATAGCAACTCTGTAACAATACTCAACTGGGTGAGATACGTACTGTAAAACATTTTCAGCTGGTTAAACTTAGAAATGAAACTTCACCTGCTGCCTTTAAAATGTGAGTTAACTCAACTTGAACATAACCTTTGTTTTAAAATAGTCAAGACAACTCATTACTTTAAATTAAAAATTAAACTTTGTCTTGACTATTTGTGAGTTGAAACAGGTTATCTTCAAGTTTAGTTAACTTACGTTTAGTTGAGTTAACTCACACTTTTAAGGCAGCATGAACTTTTATTTCTGAAAATGTTTTACAGATTTGTAATCTATTTAGGTTGTGTATCAAAATAGGGAAGTTTGTTTTTTTTGCCTGGTGGTGATGTGGTCAGTGGGTAATGTGAATTTGATCATGTGTTTTTTTTCCCCTTGCGAATAAAGATCTTCCTGTTTCTGCGTAGTTGTTTAGCCTTTTTGTGTAATCTTCCATACTGTGATGACACTTATCGTGACGCTGTCAGGGTGCTAAAAATATCTTTTATTCGACCATGACCATCCAACACTGTTAGATGCTTATGCTACAAAATCTGAATAATTTCTTCACATAAATATCCAGATATAAACACAAGATTTAGTAAAGAAATAGTACAAAATATGGAATTAAATAGAAATACATCTAAATAAGTAGATGGTTGTTTTTAAATAAGAAAGAAAAAGATTCTATTTAAAAACATCTATTTATTTCCAGGTTTAAAATACATTTTGAGTTCCAAATTTTCAACACTGAAATATTCTGCCAAAGTCAAGAGATGGTCAGTGACAGTGTAGATACTGATTGATTCATCACAAAGAAGGAAGGTCATAAAAATTGATGAATATCTTTAAGAAACTAAGAATATTAATATATTTAGGGGTTCAAGCTTGTAGCACTGAAACCCTATTGTACCTAATTGTTAAAATGTCCAAGGATCAGCATTCTCCCCTAAATCCTGGAACACACCAAGCCGACGTGTGCAAACCGACACTCGACAGCCGATGGCAAAGTAGCACGTCGGTTCTGCGCCTGCATAAGAAGAACTGCCTTTCCGTACCAGCAGGTGGCAGTAGCTGAACAGACAGAATGATAAGATGGCCCGACTGACCGATGAGCTCCGATGCAGATTCAACATGTTGAATCGGCCGATAAAAAGCCGACGAGGACCAACTTATCATTCCTGATCACTTTTAAGCCTGGAACACAAGCCGACGGTCAGCCGACTAAGTTTTTTCAATGTGTTCGGGGCTTGATCAGGCAGACCAAACTGTAAGTTGTAGAGACTTGAAACTTTGAGGGCTGGTAGTTCTCACGCCATCTACAACGTCACCAAGGCTTGCCCCAATCGATTAAAGTGGGTTTGAAGTGGGTGGAGTCACTTTTACTAAAATGGCTATAACTTTTTTAAGAAATTTTCACCAAACTCAGCACACCCATGTAAGAGCTCATTCTGTGGTCACGTGACAAAGGATGCAGCGAGTGGCCACTTGGTGGCGCTAACAGGAAAAACACATGAAAATGGCTATAACTACTTCACTGTTAGTCCGACTGACTCGAATATTGGCATGCAATGGCTGAATCCCAAATGGCACACTTCTATGCACTTTTGGTCTTGTGGACTTACAATGGCTGCCGTGTGCATGTGTCCGTTAAGACTACGAGACCATAGGGTGTCCCATTCATCATTTTAAGTTTCAGAAGGGTGCTCACGAGCGGCCCCTTTGCGGCTGCTATGCGCCCTCGATGCGCACTTCAGCTGAGTCCGCAAGTCTGCAAGCTATACAGAGGACTTTACCCAGCAGTCATAGCGGCATTACGTCACGAAAGCGCAAACTCAGAGGAAGACCGTGAGGGTTTAGGGCAGGGGTCACCATTCCTGCTCCTGAAGGGCCGGTGTCTCTGCAGAGTTTAGCTCCAACCCTAATCATACACACCTGAAGCAGCTAATTAAGGTCCTACTAAGCATACTAGAAACTTCCAGGAAGGCGTGCTGATGAAAGTTGGAGCTAAACTCTGCAGGACACCGGCCCTCCAGGAACAAGTTTGGGGACCCCTGGTTTAGGGTGCCATTTGGATTCAGCCAATGTCTTTGTCTGAGATGCCATGATTGTCTATGAATGAGGACGATGGCTGAATCCCAAATGGCACACTTCTGTGCACTTTCAGTCTTGTGGACTTACAATGGCTGCCGTGTGCACGTGTCCATTAAGTCCACCAAACCGTAGGGTGTCCCATTCATCATTTTAGGTTTTAGAGCTCGTAAGCTCCCCCTTTGTGACTGCTATGCGCCCTTGATGCGCACTTCAGCTGAGCCCGCAAGTCTGTGAGCTACGCAGAGGACTTTACCCGGCAGTCAAAGCGGCATTACGTCACGAAAGTGTGGACTCAGAGGAAGACCATGAGGGTTTAGGGTGCCATTTGGGATTCAGCCGTTGACGTATCTCTAAAAACATGTCCACCATTGGCAGTTTGAGCAGCTATCAGATGGAGGCCAATCAGAAAGAAACTTGCTGGGCCTGTTTGACTCGCGGCCCTAGAGGTTTGTGAGAAATTTGTATATTTCACATGCATAAAGGATTGTGTATCAGCGATTTTTTGCACACAACCACGACATTTGTAGCATGTAATATAACGCCTCATTCTGAGCAGTTTTGCCTCTAGGACCGCCTCTGTCCATCGAAAACATTCCAGGATTTTTCTCCATATAGTGGACTTCAATGGAGCCCAAACGGTTGAAGGTCAAAATTACAGTTTCAGTGCAGCTTCAAAATGTTCTACATGATCCCAGACGAGGAATCGAGAAAACCATTGCTCATTTTCTAAAAAAAAAAAAAAAATCTTTAAAAAAAAAAAGTTTTAACAGTAAATGCTCATCTTGAACTAGCTCTCTTCTTCTCTATTGGAATTCCAGCAGTGTAGACACTGCTAAGTGTATTACTGCCCTCCACAGGTCAAAGTTTGAACTAACTGTTATATACTTGCACTAGCATATTGTATATGACTATTTAGTTCAAACTTTGACCTGTGGAGGGCAGTAATACACTTAGCAGTGTCTACACTGCCAGAATTCTAATAGAGAAGAAGAAGAGAGCTAGTTCAAGATGAGCATTTATGGTTAAAACGTGAATTTGAAAGTGAACTAATCCTTTAATGGTCCGACTGGAAACAAATGCTGTGACGCCAAAGCCCCTCGAGGAAGAAGAACGCCATTGTTGTGACAATTAATGATTACCAGGATCAACTAAACACTGGATTTTAAAAAGTATGTGAAGTTCGCGGCTCCACTGTTGCACAACTAATTTAAACAAAATTTAAAAGAAATATAAACAAATTTATTTGATGCACACCGGTCTGTTATTGTAGGGACATCGACATTAGACTTTCATGCCCCTAAACATGACGCGGACCAAAACGAACTGTGATTGGTTGCGCTAAATGTCAGTCAAATGTCCTCTTGGGTGGTCCTTGGCACAATGAAAGTCCAGACCTTCTGCCGTCAGTCTGAAGGTCCAGCTACGCAAGACTAGCTGTAAATGGTCTTTTCCATCTATGATCTAAGTGGTTACATCATGCTTGCTAAATAAAACATAATACCTTTTTAACGCATGCTTAAAGTCCTTAAAGCGATTGAACCCCGATAATTGCTGCTCGCAGCTATATTATATTATGCTACACTACTGTTCAAAAGTTTGGGGTTAGTGATACTGTGAAAGACTACAATTTAAAATAATTTTAATATATTTTAAAATGTTTTTTTTTTTTTTTTTTTTAATGTGATGGCAAAGCTGACTTTACAGCTTTTCATCATCATTACTCCAGTCTTCAGTGTCACATGATCCTTCAGAAATCATTCTAATATGCTGATTTGGTGCTCAAATAACATTTCTTATTATTATCATCAATGTTGAAAACAGTTGTTCTGCTTAATATATTTAACTGTGATACATTTATTTCGGGATTTTTTGATGAATAGAAAGACTAAAAGAACAGCATTTATTTGAAATAGAAATCTTTTGTCTCATTTTAAATGTTTCTGCAAGTTTAATTAAATGTGTTCTTGCTAAGTAAAAGCATAAAAGTAAAAATTTCTTTAAAAACAATATTACTGACCCCAAACTTTTGAACATTTATATATTATATTATATTATATTATATTATATTTGAACATTCATATACTATGAAATTAAGTAGAAAGATTTTAGTCAGAAAGTCAGAATTTAATATGTCGAGATAAGATGAGATGAGAGATGAGAACTCAATAGGTCAAAAGGTGGCAAGTGAATTTGCTAAATGAGAACCAACTGCTGGCCGAAATGCCCCTGAAACTACACACATAAATTCGCTCAGGGGAAAGACCATGACATTTCATGATGTCACGGAAGCGGCTCTCTTTAAAAAGAGACTATGCAGAGGAAGTGAGCTTCAGAGTTCAAGAGCGAGCAGTATGGAGATCAAAACAGTCTTTGTTATTCACATTCTTATGTTCATCGTAGGAGGTAAGACAAATCCATTTTTTACTTACAAAGGTATAGGCTATATCTCTGACTCCGTATCTATATCTCTGAAAAAGTGGCGTTGTGGTTGACTGGTTTGTGAATGTATACCTGTTACCTGCAGGTAGTTTGCAGGAGTATAGTTTGGGTATGTTACGTTGTCCGATGCATGTCAGTGCTCTCAGTGTTTTATTGTATAATGGCATTGATTTTTAGATGATTTTAACATTTTGTGCAACTCATTTAGTTTATTACAGAATGTGTTGAATGATATAACTTTAGTTTTCTCACCTTGTGGTTGTAGGAAAATATTCTAAAATCTTAAATACGGTACTAACAAAGCAGTGGACATGAAGCTTTTAAGTAATGGACCTAAATATTCAAAGACAGTATCAGTGAATATATTGCACATATTTAAAAATTATAATTAAGTTACATTATTAAAAGGATTTAAATTCAAAGGTGAATAAAAGAAATACTGAATCAAATTAATCATTAAAGAATCTTGAAAAAGTTTATCGCAGTTTCCACAAAACTACTGAGCAGCACAGCTGTTTTCAACATTGATAATAATAAGAAATTGTTTCTTGAGCACCAAATCAGCATATTAGATAGCAGACTTGGTGAGCATAAGAGACTTCTTTCAAAAACATTACAATATATCAGTAAAGACTTTTATGGTACTGTAACTCCTACATACAAAGGCACATTATGGTCACTTTTACATATGACTAAAAAAATCACACCCCCGTGTAGCTTGATTTAGAACTTTATGTTTTATGTTTACACCTCTGTGAGTAACGTTTAACACCACTGTTTCCTGTTCCAGCGCTAGCATGTCGCTTTTATGTGTCACAGTGGCAAGTTTTCTCTCGCTGCAACCACACAAGCAAATAAAAGACCACTTACAGCAGTCACTTTTTCTATAATGCACAGTGTAGCCCCTTCTCACTTTCAGCCTCAGCTCATGAGAGCACTGAGAACAGTCAAATGAGTCAGAGCAAAGCGTAGGGTGTCTGCGGTCTTATCTGCCCCCCTTATCAACCTACTGTTCTTCCATTATACTAGCCCACCCTTTTGACTGTATTTAGCATTGATCGATGTCTTCGCTTTGTTAAAACTTGATGATTCTGACATACATTTCTTCTTTCTAAACAGGCATAAGAGAATGTTTGGCAGAGAAGTTTCTCACAGTGGCAGAAGGAGACACACTGGTACTGAAATGTCCTCGAAAAAATTTCAGTGAGAGAGCATTCATGGAGTGGAGAAATCCAAGAGGACATGTTATGTTCTTCAACAACGTCAAAGGTGAGGGCAAGAACACTGTATATTGTATGAAAACCATTGAAAAACACATTTAAAATACATTTACATGTCCTCTTTGTTGTATTTCATAAACATTAAACATTATTTTCATGTTCTCTTACAGGTCTACGAGATTCAAGGAGCAGCATTTTTACTTTAAACAACTCTGAATATACATTACTCCTGTCCAACGTTACCTTCGACGATGAAGGGACTTACAGATGTCTAATGTATGAAGATAGAGTTGCTTCAAAAAGATTCAAAGTAAAAGTTTTGGGTAAATATAAATATTTTATCACTCATCTTTTCTGAAAAGCATGCATGAAATATGACTAAAATGATTTGCTAATGAATAATGGAATATGAAATGAGACTCTTTTTGATCTGGTCACAGCAACCCCAAAAATCGATATGGCTGAGTTTGAAGATAAAACAATCCTCAAATGTTCAGTGACAGCGAATGGCAACCCACCTGAACTCTCTTGGCGAATCAGTGGCGTTGAAATTGAAGGTAAGTTACGAGAAGTGTCTGAGTGGGCAGACAGTTAGGGGGGCACAGAGTTTCCAAACTTTTGACCAGTATTATGTGTGTGTGTGTGTGTGTGTGTATATATATATATATATATATATATATATATATATATATATATATAAAGTGACAGTAAAGACATTTAAAATGGTACTAAAGATTTCTATTTCAAATAAATTTTGTTCTTCCGAACTTTCTATTCATTAAAGAATCATGAAAAAGTTTATCACAGTTTCCAAAAAAATACTGAGCAGCACAGCTGTTTTCAACATTGATAATAATAAGAAATAGTTTCTTGAGCACCGAATCATCATATTAGAATGCAGGCTTGGTGAGCATAAGAGACATTACAAAATAACACCCACAGACATACTGTGAAACAGATATATTGACAAATAAATTCCCATGGCTTCTGACATTTCACACTGTGAAACTACTAATACCTCGTGAAAATAGAGGAACCGCAATATTCTGAAGCAGGTCAGCTAAGGATAAATGTGACCAATAGTACATCAACAGTAAATTGAGAGTGTTTCTCAGACTATTTGAATAAAACAGTAAAAAAATCACAGATTACTGAATATATATATGCCCTGTTTTGCCCTAACAGCTCTACCCAATACCTTGCGGGAGGGAAGATCCAACAGGTCAATGGCGGTTAGCATCTTAACAATCAAAACTCATATCAGGGAAGCAACGGTGATGTGCTTGGCAAAACACAAAGACCTTCCAAAACAAGTGATGGACTTTATCATCATTGAAAATCACTGTAAGTACCACAAATGGTACATAAAACAAGTTTATAATATAATCAGTTCCACCATATTTGCGCACACCTCACCACCATCACTGATTTCCCAAACATGTGACCAATAAACAGGAGCATTTTGCCATAGATGCCATTAGCCATTATTAGAAAAGAGAACTGAAAGATAAGGGGATTTTGTCTGGCTGTGCTGCACAAGGAAAGTTCATCTACACTTTGGAGTATTGGGTAGTTTCCTATTTAAGTGAATGTGTGGTCTTCATTAGAGTGATCAGTCACATGATGTCAGGGAAGTCAGCTATTTCTCTGAATAAAACAGGCTATGTTCCCTATACAGAAAAGACACGCTAAACATATATAGTATAACACATACTTAATATAACAGATTCTTTTAAGTAAACAGTCAAACAGTCTGAGTAATTGAATGTTTTTATTGTGTTTTCATATAGCTGTTACGGCCTCCACATCAAGGTATTCCAGTACTAGAGATGAGCTAAAAACTGAGACAATGACCACAGCCACTTCTTCTCCTGCCATTAGCAGTACAGGTGAGTGTTTATTTTTATTTTTTTTTTAAAGTGAAAGTGCTGTGACGTGTAGCCAAGTATGGTGTCCCAAATCCAGAATTTGAACACACACACACACGGAGCAGTTGGCAGCTGTTTTTTACTGCACCGCCCGGGGAGCGATTGGGGGTTAGGTGCCTTGCTGAAGGCCACCTCAGTTGTGGATAATGAGAGTGGAAGAGAGTGTTGTTCATTCACTCCCCCCACCTACATTTCCTGCCGGTACAACCTTGTTACAAGTCCGATTCTCGGCACAACTGCCCCCAAATTAAACAATGATTTCATATGTGTTTGGAAAGTAATGAAATATATGGCGTCACAATTACACTTCATAAATTAGGGATGTCAAAAGAGAAAGTGCACGACAGAATACTTTAAATACAGCCCACTTAAAAATAAAAGCAAAACCCCCTTCTGTGTGAGGGCTTCACATAAAACCACAGAATGGAAATAGCTTCTGCTCCTTGTGACTCTCTGCCTCCACCTACTGGTAGCTCTTGCATACTGCACATAGTCACTTCTAGGCAGTCTGCTTATCTTCTTTTCTTTTTGATTTTTAAATTTGATACCTCAAAACTGATTAATAACTACTTCATCTGATCACAGCACACATGGAATTGTCGTCAGAAAATACTGAAGTACTCCCAACAGGAGACGGCACTACCTCAAACCACAGACAAGGTAAATATGCATTTTGCATGATAAAACACTTATTAACAATATTTCAATTTCATCTAAATGTTGATGTGTGTTTTGTATGAATCAATTTTAGTGTTTGTGCTTTGTGATTAATTTATTTGCTTTGTGATCTCTTTCAGTAGATGAACATTCTACAGCAACAGATATAAACTTGACAAGTAAGTGTTATTAAATTTATTTCATGATATATTGAACATAATATACCACTCATTCCTGCTTATTTTATGTTGTGAAATTGATCAAATCTATCTTTGTATTTCAGCACAGAACATAAACTCTTCGGAGTCCAATTCAACTGAAGGATACCTGACCAAAAATGGCACCAACTCACAAGGTGTGAAGCTCATTAAAAATAAAATGCTTTTTTGGTACCAACAAGTTAGCAAAACAAAATTTCGATTTTGTTCTCGCATAAATGACTGCCAATTGCAAGTCCAAATTAAAATCAAAGCAACATGTAAAGGACATTAAGGATGTTATTAATGATTCTTATGGCTTTGTGATGCTATCCTAAGATGATTATTTGATGATAATTATATTACTTTGTGTATTTGCAGGTTTTGGCATAGGGGACAACGACAAACAAATCAATCATCAGGAAAGCTCACCACTGCTGATCCTGCTGGTCACATCCCTTATTATAGCTTTACTTATTGTTGTCATCTTCTTTGTGATCAGACTGCGAAGGGCACATATAGCCTGGAAGAAAGGTAATATAAGATTATTTACATATTTATACTTTAATTCAAGCTTAATTTTTATTCTAGGGTTTAATTTTGGATACAATTGTTCATTTTAATCTGATTTTATAACAGAGAATGAAGAATCAGAGCAGTCTGTGGAAAGCAGCAAATCAAAATCCAGTCATGAAGAAAAGCAGTCCCACGAGAGGAGAAGACAAGGTATAACCACTTAAACCATCAAATCTGGTAGATAAAACACTTAAGCTTTTGTGTCTTTACAAACTACTAATATTTCATTCTCATTTCTAGGCTTTTGGAACTCAAATTTCACAGAATACAGAGTGGAAGAAACGCCACAGAAAACAGAAAATTCAGTAGCTACAGTAGATGTCATCACTGAAACACAAGACAGTTCAAGAACAGCTTGTAACAAACTTGACGGAGCTTGTGTCAAGGAGACTGAACTTTAGAGGAAAATTCAGCTGTATCTGAATCCTCATAAGAGACTGAACTGATTTTGCAGTTCTGTTACGAACAATGGTGCTCACTTAGTCTCTTTCAGGAAAAATAAATGATGATGAATATAGGCTTTTGTATATACTGTTAGCTGTTCTGTGTTTACATTGTTGCTGGTTAACAATATTTTTATACTGAATGTAAAGAAATGTTTTATTATAATGCGTTGTTTACAGTTTAATAGCTTTGAACCGTTCCCATGACAAAACTGGAATAGACTGCATGACATTTCATCATTAGAATATATTAAAATGTGTTTTTTAACCTGAAATGGCTGCTGCTTTCCCTGTTATCAAAGTCCCTGTTTAAAGTCAGTGTCTTTTCTATGAAACTGTTTTGTTTTTTATGAAATAAAACTCTATTTTATGTAACATGTGGGTGCTATGCTTGGTGAATCTTCTAGAATGTAATAAATATGCCTCTATATGCTTAAAACTGGTTCACTTTTTGATGTAATTTACTCTTCAGTATAGTTTTAGGCTAAAAAAAAAAGCATATACTCATTAAATATTAGGATTTTTTAGCGCCTAGCATGTGACTTTTCGGCATTTAATGAACTCCATGACCACGTTGTGTGGACACTTCCTCATTTTTTGGTGATTATTTTGAATTGTTCATTCTTATCGCCACCTACTGGGCTATTGTGCAATAGTTTATTTCCACTGATTTCGATTTCCTTTTCTTTCCTTTAATCGTTTCGTTTAATTCGTATACTTTTTCTCGATAACAAAATAAATGAAATAAATAAATATTTGACACTCTGCCCCAAAGCCCTCAGATTTCAGTCGGCGTTGTGTGTTCAGCTCCTCGTACATGATGCACAGTGGAGCAGAGTATTAGCAACATGTGCTATCTTCAAAACAAAACAAAAACCACATATAATCTACTCGATCTCTATTACAAATGGTATAATATGTAACGTTAATAATTAATATACTTTAGTAGACAAGACATACTGATCCAAACCAAGGTCATTTAGATATTTGAGCTATATTTGGCACAGTTTAAATGTATTTATGTGCTTATCTTCGCGTAATCTATTAAGTGATGCCTTTTCCTTTGTCAAACATTTGTGTTTAGCTGTGCCATCGTCGCATTTCTTCGTTCATTTGTACGGCAGGACAAACTGTTCCGCATTGACAGCGGTTGCGGCAAACCTGAGGGGGATGGTGTGGATTTTTTTCTTACCAGTTTATCCTTGGTTCTTCCTTAATGGGCGTGGCTACACGTAGCATTGCGATTTTGCATTGGTGCATACGATTGAAGTCCAGTTATCTGAAATCTCATTGGCTCAGCTACCGGCAATATATGCTGTTCCAGAACATTCGACCGTTCTCTTATCGAAGCAAGGCGAGGCAGTTTGTCGCCATTCCAGCTCTCCAACCGGCATCTTCACTCATCTCGGTTTTTCCAGCTTGGTAAGGTCTTTGTTCTGTCTTTATCGATTATATAGCATTTCTAATCTTAAAATTAAAACCCACTTCTCTGCTTGCGTTGCGTTACCCGTGTTTTGTTATTAAATACAATTTAATGAGCAGAATTTAGCCTATTTTAAACATTTTGTATCGAACATTTTTCAGATATTCTGAACCATTAATAATGATCAATATGATCAATGAAACAAATACAATATTGTTTACTGTATTTAATACGGTTGAGTAGCATATTAAAAGTGGTTTCCTTTTGAGTAGCATATCAAATGTGGTTTCCCTTGCCTAGTCTGCTTTTTAGTTCTCAGTTTTGTTCATTTTCGAAGAAAAAATCAAGTAAATGAATCTTTCAGACTTTAAAGTTACTACAAGTTAAATACTTGAGAGAACAATACGTTAAATTTAAACCGCAACTGGCGCCTCGTGTAATCTTATCACGCGCCTCAACCGACCTTAATCTTTGCTTAGATTTACATGGTCTCACAGTACCGATTATAATACCGTCTTTCTTTAAATGTACACGTTTCTTTTGTTTTTTTTAGTACAATGACAATTTGTTTGAAACTGCATTTAGAACATATTTCGATCGATGTTATCCTTAATTCAGTAATCGACCATAGACTGTTCCAGAAGCTCAAACCACGTGGTCTGAGTCATATCCGCATATGCTCCTGGCCTGGGCTTGGTCTTTATGTGGTTTCACAGCAGTATAATAATCGATAAGGCCTGGATCACGTTCTCTTTCTTTAACTCTTAATTAATTTTTATTTATTTAATTTCCAGACACAATGTCCAAGGGACCAGCTGTTGGTATTGATCTCGGGACCACCTACTCCTGTGTAGGTGTCTTCCAACATGGAAAAGTTGAAATCATTGCTAATGACCAAGGAAACAGGACCACTCCAAGTTATGTAGCTTTCACAGATACAGAGAGATTGATTGGAGATGCTGCGAAAAACCAGGTTGCTATGAACCCCACCAACACAGTCTTTGGTAAGTAGTCATTTAAAAAAAAAAAATAATTCCAAAAATGTATTCGCTATGATGAAGTTTATTCCTAGCCATTTGCAGTTTCCACCAGAGGTTGAAAAACCAAAGATGGCCCAAGCACCTTCCTTGGATGTCTGAGCGAAATATTTGCCAAGATGTTGTACAAGATTGAATTTTTTTTTTTTTTTTTTTTCCCATACCTCTACATAACCTAAAAATGTCCCCATTTCTTGTCCTCAATAGATGCCAAGCGTCTGATCGGCCGCAGGTTTGATGATGGCGTTGTTCAGTCTGACATGAAGCACTGGCCTTTTAATGTCATCAACGACAATACCCGTCCCAAGGTTCAGGTTGAATACAAGGGTGAGACCAAGTCTTTCTACCCTGAGGAGATTTCCTCTATGGTCCTTACCAAGATGAAGGAAATTGCTGAGGCCTACCTGGGAAAGGTGAGTGATCATTCAGCTGTCAAGTAGCTCTATTGAACTCCCCTTTAACTTGATGTGCTTCGCTATGATGAAGTTTATTCCTAGCCATTTGCAGTTTCCACCAGAGGTTGAAAAACCAAAGATGGTGCAAGTACCTTCCTTGGATGTCTGAGCGACATGCACTATGCTTTAGTTGAAATGTTAATATTGCTTTTCACCCCGCGTGGCAATTAGTTTAATTTACACATTTCTTGCAGACTGTTTCCAACGCTGTCATCACAGTGCCTGCCTACTTCAACGACTCTCAGCGACAGGCCACCAAGGATGCTGGAACCATCTCTGGCTTGAATGTTCTGCGTATCATCAATGAACCAACTGCTGCTGCTATTGCTTACGGTCTGGACAAAAAGGTTAGTTTAAACATGCGTGTTAAAGTAGCTTTATGAACTGGTGATCTCGTTCAGTTCTTTTTGGCTTTAGTTTCGCTATGATGAAGTTTATTCCTAGCCATTTGCAGTTTCCACCAGAGGTTGAAAAACCAAAGATGGTGCAAGTACCTTCCTTGGATGTCTGAGCGACGTTTCAGTCTGAGTTTTGTACAACTCATTGATGGATGTGCAGATACTTATGCTTTTATTTGTCTCTTCAGGTTGGTGCTGAGAGGAATGTCCTCATTTTCGATCTTGGTGGTGGCACCTTCGATGTGTCTATCCTCACTATTGAGGATGGCATCTTTGAGGTAAAATCTACTGCTGGAGACACTCACTTGGGTGGAGAAGACTTTGACAACCGCATGGTGAACCACTTCATCACAGAGTTCAAGCGCAAGCACAAGAAGGACATCAGTGACAACAAGAGAGCTGTTCGCCGTCTCCGCACCGCCTGCGAGAGGGCCAAGCGTACCCTGTCCTCCAGCACTCAGGCCAGTATTGAGATTGACTCCCTCTATGAGGGCATCGATTTCTATACCTCCATCACCAGGGCCCGTTTTGAGGAGCTCAATGCAGACCTCTTCCGTGGCACCCTGGACCCAGTTGAGAAGTCCCTTCGTGACGCCAAGATGGACAAGGCTCAGATCCATGACATTGTCCTGGTTGGTGGCTCCACTCGCATTCCCAAAATCCAGAAGCTGCTCCAAGACTACTTCAATGGCAAGGAGCTCAACAAGAGCATCAACCCCGATGAGGCTGTTGCCTATGGAGCAGGTGAGCTATTTGAGTTTTATTCTTTCTGTTCCTTCGCTATGATGAAGTTTATTCCGAACCATTTGCGGTTTCCACCAGAGGTTGAAAAATCAAAGATGGCCCAAGTACCTTCCTTGGATGTCTGAGCGACTGGTCACTGATATTTGACCTTCTCAAGTTGCCCAAGGTTCTTATTTTTTTTTTTTTTCACCCTTTTGTTTCAGCTGTCCAGGCTGCCATTCTCTCCGGTGACAAGTCTGAAAACGTTCAGGACCTGCTGCTGCTCGATGTCACTCCTCTGTCCCTTGGAATTGAGACAGCTGGCGGAGTCATGACTGTCCTCATTAAGCGTAACACCACCATCCCAACCAAACAGACACAGACTTTCACAACTTACTCAGACAACCAGCCTGGTGTGCTCATTCAGGTGGGTACCAAGTAGTTCTATGAGTTTCTCACCAAAGTCACTTGGATCTCCTTTAACATTGCTATCTTATTTTAATTTCCTCTCTGCTCAGGTCTATGAGGGTGAGCGTGCAATGACCAAGGATAACAACTTGCTGGGCAAGTTTGAGCTTACTGGAATCCCCCCTGCACCTCGTGGTGTTCCCCAGATTGAGGTCACCTTTGACATTGATGCCAACGGCATCATGAATGTTTCAGCCGTTGACAAGAGCACTGGCAAAGAGAACAAAATCACAATCACCAACGATAAGGGTAAATCTTTTTCTCAACTAAAATATAATGTACTGATTTTGCCGATCACTTCAGAGGTTAACTGTAAGTATGTTTCAGGTCGTCTCAGCAAGGAGGACATTGAGCGCATGGTGCAGGAGGCTGAGAAGTACAAGGCTGAAGATGATGTGCAGCGCGACAAGGTTTCTGCCAAGAATGGTCTGGAGTCCTATGCCTTCAACATGAAGTCCACTGTTGAGGATGAGAAACTGAAGGGCAAGATCAGTGATGAGGACAAGCAGAAGATCCTTGACAAGTGCAATGAAGTCATCAGCTGGCTTGACAAGAACCAGGTAAGATTTCCATCAGTCGAGACATTTGTTCAGTCGTGTGGCTATTTGATTACTTTCTAATCTTGCATTAGCAAACCCAAAAATGACTTTGCATCTGCTGTTTGAAAACTTTCAGACTGCTGAGAGGGAAGAGTTTGAGCACCAGCAGAAGGAGCTGGAGAAAGTATGCAACCCCATCATCACCAAGCTGTACCAGAGTGCTGGAGGCATGCCAGGTGGAATGCCCGATGGTATGCCCGGTGGCTTCCCAGGAGCTGGTGCTGCTCCAGGAGGTGGATCCTCCGGCCCAACCATCGAGGAGGTCGACTAAGCCATTCCAAAGCCACTATTGCTACCTCCCATAGCAATGTTTACTGTTGCCCTCTGTAGTTGGACTCCTCTGAAATGTTACTTTTTGACTTTTAGATGACTTCAACTTGCAGAGTGATTGTTGCAATTAATAAATAAAGGGGGATTAAGGGATCACATTTCCAGATCACAGGGAACAGATTTTCTACCTAGATTGCACAACATATTTATCAACTTGTGAAATGTGAATTTCATAAGTCTTTTCCAACTGCCTCAATGCTTTGAAGGAAATGAATAAAATGGTGACTTATTCCCAATGCTGCCTCTGTCTTTTTCTTTCTTTTTTCTTTTTTTTTTTTTTTTTTTTTTTAATAAATATAGGTCTTGTGAATATAAAATCTGCTTGTGTAACAAATTTGGACCTGAAATGCTGAAGTTTATAAACTGGATTTACCTTGAGCTTGATATTTAGCTTAAATAATTTAAGTGTCTCAATGTGCTAAGGCCAACATGATCTTGAAATGCTGTTTGACATGAAACTGGGCCTTCAGCTGTACCTAATGAACTCTGTACTAGCCACAAGGGAAGTGGGGGAAATGTTTACTTTGAAATTCAAATTTGAGGGAGTATAGACCTTCCAGAGGTGCTTTTGGTCTGTCAAAGTGGCTTTGTTGAAAATGGGTCTATACAAAAGTAACAAAGCTAATCCTCCATCGGGGCTTGAAAATAATATCGCCATGAAAAATTGCTTTTTAAAAGCCGTGGGCTAGCGCATGTCAGTTACTCGCGTTTCAACGCTTAATGAGATTTCATTGTATGTAGCCTAAATATGTAACGTATGTACACGTTAAATTTATGATTTTCGTCATCATTGATTATGAGAAACCTTGAAGTCTTTCATAATGGTTCTAAAAGTTTGTAATATTTGTACGTCACAATGAAGGCGCTAGGGATAGATTCGCGCATGCGCGGACAGCCATAGCGTCTAGGTTTCCACGGCAACAGTTTAGCAAACGAAACGTTACTGACTATGAACTCCTCTTTCGATATAAATAGCAGGTAAAAATCATCAAATCTGGAGCAGGTCAATGGATTTGTGTATGAGGTAATGTTTTGAAGCTGTAGAATTGATTTACATTATGTCAGCGTTTAAGGTGCCTCTCCACATTACAACATGGGTTAACGTTACACACCGCTGAATTGGAACGTCAGTCAACAAATGAACTATCAACATTTAACACAAATAACGCTCAATAACGTCGCTAGCTGAATTAAGCTGAACATAAATGTGTTTTTACTACTATTAATGTTGATTTTTGTGACATTAGCCATGAAGACAATCGTCTCAGAGCAACAACGCCATCATCATGAGCTCAACGGGCCTGAGGCGCTGGAACAGCCAAAAGTAAAATTCAGCATGATCACAGACTCTGGTCCAAGGAATAATATGCCAGATTTACCACTGATGTGGGACTCCCTGGAGTCAGATACTGAAAGTTTGGTGCAGGAGAAGGAGTACCAGCGAGAACTTCAGATGCGCATTGACCTCCTCTCTGCTGACAACTCCAAACAACATTGTGCTCAGACTGACAGTGAGGAAGAGCATCTTGATGTTTATGATAGTCTGGATCTGAAACAAAGACAGGTGAAGGGACCACATGAGCCACAGAGGTAAGACAAAAGTTTAAGCTATTTCCACTTCCAATAATAGTTGACATGGCATTTCAAGCTGTCTCCTGTGATGTCAAATGCTATTTCATCTGATATAATTGTTATAGAGGAGGTTTTATGACCTCATATTAATTGAGAGACTACGTTGGATATTTGTCACAATTTTATAGGATAGTTCACAAAAATAAATACATAAATAAATACATAAAGTTCTGTCATCATTTACTCACCATCATGTCTTTCAAAACCAGTACAACTTTATTTCTTCTGTGGAACATAAAGAAGATATTTTGAGAAATATCAGGCTTTTTTTCACTCACACAATGGAAGTCAATAGTAATCTGAACTGTTTTGTTACCGTTCTCAAAATTCTTAAAAAAAATCTTCTTTTATGTTCAACTGAAGAAATAAAGGTATGTAGGTTTGGAATGACATGAGCCTGGGTAAATGATGTTAATATTAATGTTAATATCCTAATGTTAATATCCATGTAATTTGTCAGCTACGCAATTGCAGGTGGTTGTTTGTCAAGTCATTGCTGTATTTTGATATACACCATCCATATGACTCCTAAATGCCTTTGTAGAGGTGTCATACATTCAGAGTCTGTTTATAATATCTGTCAAGCACACCCTGTTCCAAAGCTCAGGGGACTGTTGCATGAAACCCGTTTCAGTTGCTACCCAGGTAAGTTTTAGCAAACTCTGGTTTTTCAGGCTCAAGAAGGTGGATTGGTTTTTGTGGTGTTCATTGCCATAACCTGCTCCAGAGCAGGTTTTATTCTGGGTTAGAGAAAACCGGACCAGTCTGCTGTGAGCAAAGTGACATAATCTAATGCAATAAAGCCACTTCACCTGTATCTCTCACTCCAAATTAAAGCAGTTTCTCATTCCAAAAAAAGCAATTGTCTGTCTTTGCCCGCTAATTATTTATTTTATTTATATTATATGAAATATACATATATTTATATTTAAATATAAATATTTTGAATATATATATATATATATATATATACACACACACACACACACACACACACAAAGCATTTTAAATGATTAAGCTTATATATATTTTTTTTAGCCCTTTGCAAACCTATATAAATTAATATTTAAACTGTTGATTCACTTGCATTGAAATAGTCTTTTAGCTCCCTTCTCAAACTTTCATTTCAGCAACAGTGTTCGTTCATTTAAATTCATTAAATTTTTCATAACGATCTCTTAATCTTCAACAGAGAAGTGAACTGCGATGACTCTCTCACAAGAAGTGAATCAAATTGACGCTTTCCGTGTTCCATGTGATTGGCTGTTCGTTTCGCTGCACGTGTCACACTTTCAGGTGCATGCACTCCAGAGTTAATCACAAACACGGATCAAACCCTGAGTTGACAGAGAAAGTTATACCGGGCATTGTGAACCTGATCTAAACAAGGTTGGATTTGTTCGCTTTTGCGTCAAACCTACTCTGAAACTCAAGAGTTTGTTCAACTAGCTTAATGCAACAGGCTTCTGGTGTGGTGGTGGCGATGACAAAATTAAAGAATGTGTTGGGTTCTTTCTTTTCTTTTTCTTTTTTTTTTTCAGTTCTTGAGCAGAAACAGTTCAGAGAGCAATCTGATAACATTTGTATGGTCAGTTTCAGTCTATGATCATATTGAAGTTACCTTTTACTTTAGTTGCATATCTAATATTTACTGTCGGCTGCCTTAAAGGGTTAGTTCACCCAAAAAAATTAAAATTCTGTTATTAATTACTCACCCTCATGTCCTTCCAAACCTGCAAGACCTTTGTTCATCTTCAGAACACAAATAAAGGTATTTTTGATTAAATCCGAGAGCTTTCTGACCTCCGATAGACTGCTATTACCACTTTCCAGGTCCAGAAAGGTAGTAAAGACATTGTTAGAATAGTCCATGTGACTACAGTGGTTCAACCTTAATGTAATGAAACAACAAGAATACTTTTTGTACACAAAAAACATATAAAAATAACTGCTTTATTCAACAATTTCATCTTTTCCCTGTCAGTCGCCCAAACATACAGCGTATGTTCACGTAGTAAACACAGTGCAGTGCTTCCGGGTTCTAAGTCAGAACGGTGACTCATTATTGGCCAGTCCCTGCATCAGCATCACATGTATGCATCATGCTGCTCATGTGTACAGCGTCAGCCAATACTGAGCCAGCGCTCTGACATAGAATAACTTAATAACTTCGCAGTCTATCAGAGGCCAGAAAGCTCACTGATTTCATCAAAAATATCTTAAAGGTATAGTTCACCCAAAAATGAAAATTTGATGTTTATCTGCTTACCCCCAGGGCATCCAAGATGTAGGTGACTTTGTTTCTTCAGTAGAACACAAATGATGATTTTTAACTCCAACTGTTTCGGTCTGTCAGTCGTATAATGCATGTCAATGGGAATTCCATCTATAAGAGTCAAAGAAACATGCACAGACAAATCCAAATTAAACCCTGCAGCTCGTGACGACACATTGATGTCCTAAGACACGAAACGATCGGTTTGTGCGAGAAACCGAACATTATTTATAGCATTTTTTACCTCTAAAACACCACTATGTCCAACTGCCCTGCACATCCGGTTAGTGAGGTCAAAAAACGTGTTCTGATGACGGAAGTGATCTCTCGCTCTTTGCTTCAATGAGTGCAAGACATCACTTCCGTTGTCAGAGCGCGTTCAGACCTCACCAACCGGATGTGGAGGGCAGTTGGACATAGTGGTGTTAAAAATCATATAAAATCATAGTTGGAGTTAAAAATCATCATTTGTGTTCTATTGAAGAAACAAAGTCACCTACATCTTGGATGCCCTTGGGGTAAGCAGATAAATATCAAATTTTCATTTTTGGGTGAACTATTCCTTTAATTTGTGTTCTGACGATGAACAAAGGTTTTAACGGGTTTGGAATGACATGAGGGTGAGTAATTAATGACAGAATTTTCATTTTTGGGTTACTTGTAACTAGGTGTGACCCAGATGTCAAAGTACAGAAGAATGAGCCAAGCAATAAACTTACCAGGATCATAACTGTCACATTTAAGGTGTGTCTTCCATCTGTTACTCAACTATTTGTCATTTAATTTAATTAATGTACTTTATATTTTATCATGTGAAATATAGGTAAAATGTATTAAATTGACTAAAAATAGCAATGCAGGCAAGCATTCATGTATTAGGTTGTAGGCTAAGAACTGTGTATCAATGAGAGTGAATTGCCTATTGAATGTCCCTCTGTTTTGAATGTTAGGTTTTGCTTCTGTTGCCGAAATAGCCTGAATAAACAATGCCAATACCTGAAAACACTAAATGAAATACATCACCGCTAAAATGACTATGAGCTTTTGTGTTTAGCTGCTCTGCAAACAGCCGAGATGACTGACAGCTTTTATTCACATGTCTAATAGATAATGACAGTCTTTGAAAATGATGTTTGCGCTTGCATTTTAATTGAGCCGAAATACCCACTAATTTTTGTACTTTCCGAACAAGTGTTCTCATTTAGGGGAAATTAGATTTTTAGTTTGCAGGACATTACCACAATGAGGTCTCATTCAGCAGTCTGTTAAAAAGCAGTTGCTTTGTTGCCAATGAATGAACGAGCTCTCTGCGCTGCCGGAACACAGATTGCTGGAATCTGAAGTGTGGATCACCGCATCTGTCTCCACTCCTTCATCTCCGGCCCAACTGTTGTGTCCGCCACTCAAAATCTGCCTCGGGCGTTTGTTTTAATTTTTTGCAGACTGATAGCTGATGCGCTGAAGAGGTACTTAGCCCCATGCATAGTTTTTTTCATAATGGTTATGGCAAACCTCGACAAAGACTTTATTGTCGAAGCGGAGCAGCTCCCTCATCATATTTTCACGCTCAAGAATGAAATCCTGCAAATGAATGCGTGCAGCAATATTTAGCACAATATCATTGAAGCTAATAACTACCCATTTAGTTTACATCCTCTTTACTGCTCACATTGTCTTTAAATAGACTCAAGTGTTGCATTCAGAATGAAATGAGCTGAAAGCAATATAATTCTGACACATTTATTAACACAAGAGAGACTTTGCATGTTAAAGACCCCGTCACAGCTGCGAGCCCACGGCGCATTCTCAAGACCATGTCGGTGGAATCATTACGGAGCCATTCCTTGCCCTTTTGCCCTCATTGGCTGAAGTGCCATGCATCCAGGCAGCCTCGTATTTGGCATCATGGGATGTGAAGTGCATCTTGTACTATTCAGAGGCACACAACAAAGAGGCACTCTTCTAATTATTTTAATGAGATCTTTTCATCCAATGATGCTAGGAGCACATTAGGTTGTAGTTTGAACCTATTTCATATGTTTGAATTAGCCATTTGCAAAACTATCCCCAAATTGTGGTCTTCATAGTCATTAGAGGTAAGGGAAGGCGGTGGGGGGAGAGACTACAACACGCTATTACCATTTCGCTTCAGCTGAGAAGTGTAGCTGATTTTTTTTCTTGTGTTTTGATGGCTGTTTGAGGCATTCAGACTGTCTTACTGACAATGCCGAAAGCACTAAATGAGACGTACCCAGCCTGCTCTTCAATTTAAAGCTAAGTGTTTATGACTTATTTCTTCTTAACTCTTTTTGAAATATTTCAGACAAACTCCCCCTGAAGATGAATACGCATACTTGCGCTACGACCCAAACTGGTGGAAGAATCAGGAAGGGGGTCAGTTTCTCAACCAGCTAAATGGGAGACTTTCTCTCGACTCGTTTGAGGAGTCTGAAGATAGTCTTGAACCTTTAGAGAGCACGGCTCTAGGTAGCAGACAAGATTATGTCATTGTCAGTAATCCACCTACAGTTCAGATGGAAAATGCTTCATCCCAGCCACCTTCATCTCCTTTCCACCTGCACCCACAACAGGAAGACCCCCCCGAATCAAAAAGTTCTTGCTTGTCCTCTGAAGGCACGCCACGGGATGATGGAGAGCACCTGAATGTCAAATCAGTTTCTCCCCAGAAGAGAAGCTCTCGATATATTTCTGATCCAAGGCCAATTAGAGCTAAGGAAGACATTGTGGAGCGTAACAAAGCAACTCTTGGTATCAACACACACAAGCAGGGGTCTTACCTGAAGGCTCATCAGCAGATGGAAAAACCAGATGAAACAAAGCAAGTAAGTATTTTTGCATTATTCCTTTAATTTAGGGAAAATAATTGACTTATTTTTTTCTCTCTTACATTCTTTATTCTCTCCAATAGGAACTGCATGATTAAATTTAGCTTATACCATATTAAAGTAATTGATTGGAAGCATTGGTGGCCGAATTGAAGTCTCATGGTTCACCACTAGGGGGTGGACTAACACAGCATACAGTCAGTTTCGGATATTGGGTAGTTAGGCTCAAGGCTAGTGTAATTCCAGTTTCATGCAAATGATGACTCCGTTCGTATAATTATTTTTTAATTTCCCAATATCTAAATTAAGTAATTGCTATCATTTTTTATGTAATTCACCATTAATTTAAATAACTACATAATGACTGCATGTCATTGCTGTCATTAGTATGCCTATATTATAAATCTCATTTTGTTCATTTTTGTATTCATATTTGAAAAGCACTTAAGCACTGAAGTTAACTGCATTTTTCACTAAAGTTTTGATTTAGTATAAAAAAAAGTTTTCTGAATGTAATCTGTGTATTTAGTCTACATTCCTTTTTATGTATTTGACTGTTTTTTTAATGCACAAACAAGGCCATATCATGACCTGACCTTTATCTTTGCTCTTTTTTTAATCTGAATAAGTGACCTTGGTGTTTTCATTACTCATGGTTTTAAGGAGACTACACTGCCTGTGTCACGGAAATTAATTTGGCAGACGCAGGGTCTTCAGATGGAGCAGAGAGAAGAGAATGAATCATGTCTGTCTATGTAGTGCCTATTATGAGTTGATCTGCACAACAGTGGCTGTTAAGAACATCAGAGGGGCATGGTTACCAATAGGCTCTTAGTTATCAGTGCACCTGGCCCAGGGTATAATTGGCAGGATTGGCTTGTCTGCACACTGTGGCCCATGTGTATTTGCTACATTTAAGACCTTACCCAGCCCATCTGAGCCCAGTCCCACCTTAATGTCTCACATCAGCTGCATTAGCATAGTGAAGAGCCGTTAGCATTGTGACATGGTAAACAGAGCAAAGCGTTCCCCGCTTTAGACGGTGCCCTGAATGCACCAGTGGTGCCCTGGTATGAATTCAGCACATTGTCTTTCCAAGAAATATGGTGCACTGTCAAGTTCCATTTACAAGGCGGCATTGTAAGTCTTAAAGAGGCGGCTCATTGAAAAATGTTTATTTTGAGTTTTTTTTTTTTTTTTTTTCATGTGCTTTGAAAAAGAAAACTGGCAACTTCAGGATTTCCCCAAGAAAATAAGCATTCCATGTAGCCTTGTTTATTTTATTCTGAATGAGGGTAAATAAAAAAAAAAAATCATTTTAAAAGATTTAGAGATGCTCTTAAACCTGTATAGATTTTTTGAAAAGCCATTGAAAGTCATTGACAGATATGGATAACTCAGTGTGAACAGGTTGTCCGTAGGTGCATCCCAATTCACGTATACCTATGCACTATTCTATGACGTTTTTAAATATAAATAATTTGAGTAGTGTGTTCACACTGAAAATTCCAAAAAGAAAAAAAAGTGTATAGTGCGTCATTTGGGACGCAACTCATGTATTATTCCAAGAGAGTAAACAAATGTTTGTTTGTTTATGAAAAATATTTGTCAGGTCCATTTTTATCCCAGGTAAGGATTAATATCTAATGCATTTAAATATGATTATTAAACCAACCTGGGCAAAAATAATGATATGAAATATATCTTTTTTTTTTTATTATTCATAGCACATTGATATCAGTTTTTAAAATTACGTTAGAAAGATAGACTTGGAAATTCTTAAACATGAAAGAAATCAGTTCCACATGGCAGACTATTATACAACAAGGCGTTTGCTGTACAGCATAACACATGAACAGCAATTGAAATACTTTGGCCACTTGGTTAAAGTTTTACTTTTTTTGTCATTTGCCTACTATGAGAGAGAGCACAAAACCTCATGCCTTACATTCGTTATGTAGCTAAGCGCCTGTTCGTAAATTTGATACACGGCCTTTACTTTTGCCCTTTTTTTTGTGGCCCCGTTTCCTTCAAAGGGAATAAAAAGCCCCTCAGATCCCATCAGTTTTCGACATCATTATCGGACCGCGTCTGTTGGGCTTTTAAAAAGCCACTATTTACTCTTTCACAAACCCCTAACTCCCGATAATTAGCCGTGTTATTAAATGTACACAATCTCATAATGCACCAACTTCCTACCGGCGTGTGTGGGAGTGATGATGAGCTCCAGCAGAGACCCCTTTGATAAAGACAGAAGTAGCAGTGCAATCTTCTGCCATTGCACTCAGCCCCAATCCCTCGTCATCCCCCAGACCCTCACTTCAAAGCCAGGAACATAATGTACAATCTCTTAATAGCTCTAGACCAAGGCTCCACGGCTCTCTGCCACTGTATACCCTACCTCAGTGTAAACACCTAATCAAGATTGCCTGGGCGGTCACAATAGCAACCAAATGCAATTCAAGAATTGCGGCCCTTTGAAGTCTTCATCGCAAAAGCTGTGTTTCCCAGTCTTGAGGAAAATGGCAAGCTCCAATCGTCTGACTTTGTTGTGCCACGTCTCGCCCCAAGAGGCAATTACGGGCCCCAATTTAACAGAATAGATATTACACAGCTTATGAAGCTCAAAATGCAATTTTGTTTGATCATTTCCTCAATTTGATTGAGATTATTAAAATGGCAGACAAAAGGCAGTGGTCGTGGATGGGGCAGAGATTGTGGCCTGCTGCGGCTAAGAGGACATGAAGGGCAGGTCTGTGATGTCTGCTACTCACACACCTGTTACAGCACAGCTCAATCTATCCACACGAAATGATACTTGGCCGATACAGGAAAATGAGCTGCATGCGCAGCCTCCTATTAACCGTGCAGCATAACAAACAACGGATATTGCAATACATTTTTGCCCCAATTGATATTTTCATTTATAATGAGGACCACTACTATGAGCATTTGCGCATTGCCTGGTCGTTGTTTTGCAATGCTGTTTTTGGTGCAATTTCCAAACTTTCAATTTTTTTCAACTCTAATTCTTCAAGTTCACACAGTCCGATTGCTGTATAAAAATATGAACGTCCGTCCATCCATCCATCCATCCATCCATCCATCCATCCATCCATCCATCCATCCATCCATCCTTTTGGAACCACCAATTGAAGACCACTGGCGCAGTTTGGTGTTTTCCCCTAATAAATAACTGTCCGCGTCTCCCAGTAACGTTGAAGGCTATTCACAAATCAGTACCTTGCGCACATGGCCTTTCGCTAAATACATAGACCAGCATGGCAGCCTGTTTATTGATGGATATGTTACAACTCAATCCACTCACTGCTGCATGTGTCTCTTTGACCTTCCTCTATTTACGCTTTCAGAATTAGGTGCATGCATTCAGGGACGCCACAAGCTGTCAATACCATCGATCGTTGAGAATTGTCCTCAGCAGCCAAAGTGACTGGAAGTTTACTAAATGATTTTCATTACAGCATTAGCTGTAGATATTCTGCCTCTGAACGGGTACATTAAGAAAAATTGAGAGAGTGCACTGATGTAACGTGGATGTATCTAGACACTTATCTCTGAACTGCTTGGAGAGAATCATTTTTAAAGAGAATCAATAGAGCACTCTTCTAGACACATGTAGGTTAGGTCAGGGGAGCTGTGGTTAGTAATTAAGAATAAAAAGTTGATCATAAAAAAGTCAATTGAATTGTTAAGTTCGCCAGACACTCAGGGTCGAATTATTTTGTAGGCAAACCTGACTGGCTGTCAGCTCCGTTTTTGAGTAGGTGGATGATAAATCGCAGTTGTCAGCACACGTTTACACCAAACGCAGCATGTAATTTATCGCCCAGCCATTTCTTCTCATTCTCACGGATGTCTTTGTTTCGCTCTCACGGTGCACAGTTCACCCCTGTTGTTTGCAGTCAATACTTGAATATAAATGTGAGACGAAATAATAGCATTTCATCGACACGGCAACAGGTGAATTGTTAAAAGGAGGCTTATCAAGCAGTCACTCGCCTAACCCTTCTTTCTTCTCTTCCAACAGCCCAGGAAAACCTCTTACGAGACTATCAGCACTCGTAGCCCGGAGAGTCTAGACAATGTCCGGGATCCCGAGCTGATGTGGCTCCAAAAAACACAAAAACTGAAGGTAGAGCTCACTTTATTGATTCCATCCATCTCTATCTGTGCAGACGTAGGTGGGGCTGCTTGGCACAATCCATTGGCCTAATGCATAACAGTCTGCGAGGGCTTCCTCTCAAGATGAAAATGTCTGCACAGTGGGCACACTGTCACACGGGATTTCATTTCTGCTGTGATGGACGCAATTTCTGATAGAGTTGTTCAGGCACAATGGAGCCTCTGAAATGTCTTGAAAAGGAGCCTGTGCCGAGGAAAGAGGGGGAATGGAGAAGCATCATTATTTTGAGCACTTGAACGGTCACCTTAATGCCGGCAAGCAGAGGAGTGTAAATATTTTCCCATTAAGAATGGTGCAAGCTGGTGTTGGCTAAATCAGAGGCATTACATGCTGAGGCACAGCCCCAGACCGCACAAGAATAATGTCTGTCGGTCCCCCGTGCATGCCAGGCTCACCACAAAGAAACATTATATAAATGCTCCTGTCTTTCTTTCCTCTCAGTCATGACAATAGCCGTGAAGCCATGGTTATATAAGAACACATCTCTGCTCAATGGGATGGATTCTTTTAGCCCTTGCCCTGAAATATTTAGAATTAGAGTGCGTAGGACGCCATTGTCAAAACCTTTGTCATGGTTGTATTTGTAATTTAATTTTTAAGAAGCATTATTTTGTGCAAATGGATTTTGCCCAAAGAGCCCTCGTCATATTTGAGGAAATTATTTTATTTATGCTAATACCATACTTTTGTGCCTTCAGACTTTAAAAAACATCTAGAATTTAGCTTCATGTCATCTTAACACAGAATCCATTTTCAGTGCTTTGGTCAGATTTTTGGCTTGCTTAGTTGAGTTTTAAAAGACACTTAATATTTAGTAATATTATCGATTGCACTGCACTCACACTATCAGATGAGAACAAAACTTGAATTGAATTGAGCTGGATGATGGCACTGTTGTCTTCTGTAGAGCTGCTTTATAGCTTTATCAAAATTGCTTCATAGCTAATGAATTTTGCAACATCGACAGTTATTGAACTGAACTGATAACGACAAACAAAGTTTGGGAGGAACACATTCAAACTAATCATCAGATCACTCCAACCAGCAATCAACATGTCTATCCAATCAGCATGAGTGGAGACCTATATAAATACGCAGTCGACTTACGTATGTTTTTTGACAGTTTTCAGCACTCCTCCACCACCCCGTCTCCTCACACTCGCCTGGTTACTTTCCTAAACCAGAAATATGGGGGGGAGTACTCTGGGTTCTGGCAAAGAGCTCGGAGCCCTCTCCTCGGACAGCACGCCAAATATGCATACTATTACTATTACTATCTCATACGCATACTATTAACGATCTGATTACTTGTAAGTATGAACTCGTGAATGTCTTCTGTAGAGCTGCTTATAGCAGAATTGAACTTCTTTTATAATTGATCAACTTAATCAACATCAACATAATTGATGAACTCCGATAATGATGTCGAACACTGAACTAACTTGAACTGTATAATGACACTATTGTCTTTTTAGAACTGCTTTACTGCAGAATTTGAATACGTTTGAATCATTAATTCTGTCATTTTCCTGTTTATGACTGTGAAAGTGCTTTGAAACAATCTGTATTGTGTAAAGTGAACGTTACTTGACTCGAGATTTTAAATAAATCTTGATTTTTACCCAATTATAGCAGAGCCATAAAGAGAGGAAGGAACCGAAGAAGAGGGGGCGAACCAACAGCCACCCAGTTCAGCTCAAGCCTCCGGTTCCTGAATCCAAACCCAGAGCACACCTTAAACACCTTACAGAAAGACACATCATCAGCGTCGATCACCTATCGCAGGACTCTGAGGAAACTCCAGTGGCCTACATCCATGACCCACCACAATCTGGACTTCCATCTCACACTCATGCTCCACCAACCGTCAACCTTAACATAAACCTCCACACACCTGCCAATCAAGCACAACCACTGAATCTTTCTCAGAAAGAGACCATTTTAACTCTTGTTTCTCAAGCACTGCAATGGGACAGGCCTGATTTGTTTAACCCACCCTTTTTACAACCAGGTTATCACCCCTCTTTGCTTCCTAATTCAGAAGGGCAGATGGGATTGGCTCCAAAAGCAGTTGTATCATCCCCAGCCCCCTACTCTGGAGTGGTACACGCTGTGGACAGAAGTGTTCCTCAGAGGCATGCGGGGAAACCTCTTCCCAATGCGTTTGAAAATTCATCATTCAAGAATCACAACAGACTCAGGCAAGTCCACAAACGTACTTTATGCAAGTATGCCAACATGAACCCACAGTATTTAGTATGGATGTTCATAGTATGTTCACACACTATGTTCTTAAGGCTGTGGTGTGTCATTTTTAGTCTTAATGTGGATGCTTGATGATGGTCATATTTTGTTCTACCTGTTTATTTATTAAAATTAAATGCACAATATTTAAGATTTTTGGATTAAAATATCCAAAAACCACTAGAACAATTTTATATATTTTGTTGACTTATGTACTTACATTATCCTAAATATGGAATGTTTAAATCCAGACAAATAAGCAATTTTAACCAGGACACGGACCATGTCCGTGTGTCATCCATCAATGAAATCATTCCAGTTTTATTTTGTAAAAACCATGGAAACACCAAAGACGCTTTAATATATTATGTGTTTTATTAGACAGGTGGGCAACTGTTCGTTTACATTCATCGACAGAAAACTTATTATGTTATATAGCTCAACATAGTAAGTCTTATTGTTTAAATCTTGTTTTCTTGATTTACAGCAAGTACCATGTTTTACCATGCCTAATATCGATCTAGCTTACTGCAGTATACAACGAGTGTCTCATAGCAGCTGCCGAGCGAACGCATTGTAGCATTGTAACAACTTTCAGCACACAAATGTATCTAATATGATAAAACAGTGCTGCTTTACCCCACATACACTTGACCGGAAGAAGCGGAAGCGGTGATTGTGGCATAATAAAAGCTCCGCTGCTCTCGAGACGTGTGTCGCGCTCGTCTCTCATTAGCAATCACTCCAGCGGCCTCATTTCTGCTTGCACAGCACTCAGCCCTGCTCTGCTTCATACTACAGTAATGTTAATAATCTCATTCATGAACATGATTTCTGCCTGAGTCCCATCCTGATTCTTTTCCACCGGCTGTAAACATGAAAACAACACCTCCCATGATTCCATGAAATCAAGGCGTCAAGTGCCTTGGTTTTGAATAAGCAACCTCTAGCGGCAAAAATTTACATAGTGTGCCTTTAAAGCATTAAAGGGTTAGTTCATCCAAAAATGAAAGTAATGTCATTTGTTACTCACCCTCATGCCGTTCCACACCCGTAAGACCTTCGTTAATCTTCAGAACACAAATTAAGATAATTTTGTTGAAATCCGATGGCTCAGTGAGGCCTGCATAGCCAGCAATGACATTTCCTCTCTCAAGATCCATTAATGTACTAAAAACATATTTAAATCAGTTCATGTGAGTACAGTGGTTCAATATTAATATTCTAAAGCGACGAGAATACTTTTGGTGCGCCATAAAAAACAAAATAATGACTTACATGGTGATGGCTGATTTCAAAACACTGCTTCAGGAAGCTTCGGAGCGTTATGAATCTTTTGTGTTGAATCAGCGGTTCGGAGCACCAAAGTCACGTGATTTCAGCAGTTTGGTGGTTTGACACGAGATCTGAATCATGATTCGACACAAAAGATTCATAACGCTCTGAAGCTTAATGAAGCAGTGTTTTGAAATCGGCTATCACTATATAATTCGTTATTTTGTTTTTTTGGCGCACACAAAAATATTCTCGTCGTTTTATAATATTAATATTGAACCACTGTACTCACATGAACTGATTTAAATATGTTTTTAGTACATAAATGGTTCTCGAGAGAGGAAATGTCATTGCTGGCTATGCAGGCCTCACGGAGCCATCGGATTTCAACAAAAATATCTTAATTTGTGTTCCGAAGATGAACGAAGGTCTTATGGGTGTGGAACGGCATGAGGGTGAGTAATAAGTGACATTATTTTCATTTTTAGGTGAATTGACCCTTTAAATTTGCTTTGCATTTTTTTTGTGAGCAGCATTAATTAAAAAAAAGTCAGGGTGATACAACTGTTGTGATGTCACAATGAAGAAAAAGACTTACCATAAATTATTAAGAAGAAGTCCTTAAGTATTCTAGCATGATCTTTTATTATTATTTCTTAGAAAAAAAAACATTTTAACAAAATGGCTTCATACCAACAAAACCTTTTCAAAAAAATAAAATAAAACAGGAAATTATATCTCTGAGAGGACCACTGCAGACCCTCATGAGTGTGATCTCTTAAAATATCCTATAAATGTACCTTTTTATGAGAAGTCATGTTTAGATAGTATATTTTCTATAAAAAAAAGAATGTGTTTATTATTTTTTAAAGGATCTTTACCTTGAACAGTATATTTAAAACATTGTATGTTTGAACAAATTGAAGACAGTGTTGGAAAACTATTCTTTTGAACTTTTTTTTTTTTTTGTCATTTTATTTATTTTTTGACATTGTTTTATTGTTTAGGCGAGACACCCCAGGTGAATAGGGTAAAAAAATTAACTAATAGATATCACCATACTTCCCCAGCTGATTGATTACATTAAAAATTGCAAACATTTTTTGTATTACAAGTTTTCTAAAATGTTATGTTTAAATATGCAAATGATGCATTATCTAATTAAATATGCGCTAATTTGCATACATTTCTAGAACAAAAATCTGAATATTGGATGAAGTCAGGTTCAAAATTTCATTTAATTTTTTGAACATATTACATTAAAAGGTTTTTACAGAAGGAATTTTGGATATCTCTTTATCACTCCATAAATCAGAATATACTATCAACAGCCAGAAAAAAAATAATTTTCACCATTTTTTTAGGAATAAAATGTTGTATAAAATCAAGCAAATTATATATCAACGAATCCCTCTGTAAAACCTTCAGAATATAGATGGGAATAAAACTGTAAAGTTTGGTGTATATAAGTTCTGCTGAAGTAAAGATTTCTGACTCAGAGCAGGAGAAAAAATCTCATTTTGAGAAAATGGCCTTTAAAGATATTTACTGTAATTGAAATCTATAGAGCAAATAGATAAAGTGCTATAAAACATACATTTAAAAGTGTATTTTGGATGTTTTCTTTCCACCAGTCTGAAAAACACTTCATGAAAAGCCAAAAAGTGCAAAATCTCAAAATTGACAGGTCCCTGAAAAAACAGTGTTTTTGCCTGTAGTGTCTCCCCTTAATTTCATTTTGTGCCACTAATGCCATAGAAATTACACACTGCAGCTTTATCAAATAAATTCATTTTATTGGTGTTTTAATAATGAATTTAGAACATGCAATATGCAAAACATGTTCCTAAGCCTTGGCATTGATGATGTGCTCCATGTTTCTGTAGGATACCAATGCTAAAATTGCCCACATCTCCTCAAGTGGAGGCCAGCCACTATCCACCTGAGCTTTGGCCTAATGATGAGGAAAGCTTGGGACCCTTTGTGCCTCCAACACAGATCTCTGCTCCTTACACGGTGCTGCCCCCTATAGGCCGAGCTAATGGCAGCGACACAGAGCTCTGCTCGGATAGATCAGAGCAGCAGCTGAATTCAATCCACAGAAGCAGCTCAGAAGGTTACCTCTCACAAATGGAAAAACACAATCAGCTGAAGGCTAAAACAAATTATAAGGTGTGTATGTGTTTTTAGTTAATATTCAGTGAGCTTTGTGATAATGCATCATTTGTCTAGTATGCCACTTTTAGCATCTTAAACCCTGAAACTGCTGAGCTGAAAACAGGGTTTTAAATACATTTAAAATATTTAAAAATATTAAAATATAATATTTTACTTTATAATATATAGATTTTTTTTTCATAATGTAAATAAATGAAATGATACTTTAATACATATTGAAATATTTTAGATTTTAGTAAAAGACAACACTGCAAAGGAGTCATTTTAAAACCCCCTGATTTAAACCCACATTGCGCAATTCTTGTAATAATTAGCACTGTATACAAAACAAATGGCGTAATACTACAACGTCCTGTTTATACTTAGTAACCATCTTTAAGTTGCCATGACAGTATCTCAATGGGGCCTGCTGCAGATGTAACGATTATTGTGTGGGCCGATTCAGACAGCAGGTTAATTGTATAAGTAATTGAAGACACTCTTAATTGCAATGAGATGATGATATAAGGCACAGTCACAAAGACGACATTGAAAAGCGTTAGAGGATAAGGTGATTAAGCAGCACCCCCATCTGTGCGGACCAGGGCTGGTAAGATGGTGATTTGCATTTAATGATAGCCTCTTTGTCCTCTAGCACCTTGAGCTCTGCAGGAAAGTCCCTCTTAGGAGCAGACGTACTCAACAGCAACGTGCGACAGCCACAGATAGAATATTTAAGTTTACTCAACAGTTGTCCATTCAGTTGAAGGAATGTTAAAGGGATACTTCACATAAAAATCATTTATTTGTCCATGCAATGCAAGTCAATGGGGTCCAAAGCAATATTGGACCCCACTGACTTTCACTGTACGGACAAAAACGTTCACTACGCGGATTAAAAAAAATCACTGATATGTTTTTCAAAATATATTCCTTTGTGTTTTACAAAAGAAAGAAAGTCACACAGGTTTGAAATATAATAACAGAAGAACATAGATCAGTAAAGTGTTCAGTGCTGCATGAAGACGTCACAATTTAAGGGTCATTATGTCATGGAACACATCCACTTGATGCTGTGTCCGGATTATACGGTTCTTAGACCATAAAACAGATTGCTTTCCTGTGAGAAGCTTGCTCTCCTCACCTTGATGTGCCCGCCATCATGTCTCATAGGATTATGGGATAAATTTGTAAAACAGCTAGTGTGGCAGCCCAAGGGGAAGCAGATCAGAGTGGAAAACAGCCATCCTGCAGTGTCCATGACCAATGGCTGAGTCCTGAGAACCTGAAGGAGCCTGACCTGATTAGCGCTTTTGTTTGCGGATTGTTGTATGAGTGCACCTTAAGATCAAGACTTTTTCTCACAGTATCTTTGCTGTTTATAACAGTCGTACCGATAATAAATAAATATTTATGCATTGCAAAATGTCTTCTCAGGCTTATACGCTGAAGGACTACAAAAGCATGCAACAAGAGGTGAAGCTTGGAGGTCTTGGACCAACAAACACAATACCAGAAGCTGTGGTAAATACTCACTTCAGAGTGTATAAAGACTTAAGCATCTGTCGATATTCATAAATAATGTTGTTAAATCCGAATAATTTGCATGTGTGGAGTTGTACGAGAAAGACTCAATGGATAATTGGTGCTCTCTTTGTTGAATATTGATTTAGCTAATCCCTAATTGCTACATCCAATTGTCAAGTACGGCCGTGTCTCAGTAACCCCTTCTTTTCATTTCCTCATGAATTTAAAAGACTTCACAACTGAACACAATGGATATGGACCAACTAATCTAATGAGCATAGCTCTCAAAAAGCAAAGAGAGACATTTTCCAGCTCGGCTGATGTAAAATGTTTATGTGAAATAACTGTTTTTGCACCGCTCACAGCCTGGGGGAGGTGTTAACGCTGATTCTGGAGGGATGATGAGTTTTATTTGCTGCTGTTGAGTAGCTACATGGATGGATGTACAAAGAAACAGAGGGGCCTTAGGGGAGAAATGGCTTAGGTAATTAAAGCTCCCTTTTGTAATCTTGCTGCTCTTTCTTTCACTGCTGTCAGGCAGAGAAAATTAGACGACAGAAGCTGTATTCAAATGTGATCCGCGAACAGAACAAGAAGATAAGTAGGATTCCCTCTCTGTCGGCCAAGGACCCAGTGGGCAGTGATGACAAGGACATCGTTCCCAGGAGGAAGGTATAGGAGAATCTCATTCTGAAAACATGAGCTTTACTTAATCCGTAAATCATATATCTTACATCCAGAGTGGTTTACATGTGTATATGTCATTATTTATTTATTGTTCATATATTTATATTTAAAGCTGCAGTCCGTAACTTTTTTTGTTTAAAAATTATCCAAAAAAAAGTACATAACCAGCCAGTGTTCAAAACTATCTCCTTACCATACCCCGATTTCCAACGGTAAGCTTGTAATAATGGTTTATAATAAAATCGGTACTGGTGGGTTTTCGCGGGAAATTCGAGCATGCAGCCGTTCGTCTTTGCGTCATTACGTCACGTCTGTTTACATAAAGAAGGAGTCCCAGCTAGTTGGCTATATGGCATGTGAGGATGCTGCAGGTGATGGATCATTTATTGCCTTTTCTCATAGCAGCTGGAATAATTTAACTTATCATTTTGATGGCGGATTGTAATTGAGAAAGGTCCACATGACAATCATCAGTGACAACTGGAGATTCACCCGTAGTCAAAAGCAAAAGACTTCGGACTGCATTGAAATCTAATCTAAATTGAAATCTACAGGTAACGCTAATACACACTAAATACACAATCACGCAATGCTGATGTTGTTAACATTAACAATTTGAGAATAAAGTATAACAGTAATAATAATTTGCACGGCTTGATGTGATCTGAGCTAAGCGATCGTTGGATTTAATCACCATTGGCAGCACGATTTATTGTAATGCTTTTTTTCTTAGTTTGCTACTTTCTTGTTCAGATGACATTTTCTGGTGAAAATTCTTAATTTGGTCATACTTCCAAGACGCAGAATCTGTGATTCCGAAGTACAGTATCCACACCGATGTGGTGACTGACAGCAAACATTAGATTCATCTGTGCTGAGGACACATGCTGATGCACAACCCATGTAAAGATGATAATTCTGCAAATAACTGCAATTGCAGGTTTCAAACAAAGTTGACGACAAAGAGGCAAAACTTACAGACTGCAGCTTTAAATTGTGGCCATAACCTTCATGTGGATATATATATATATATATATTAGTACTGTGCAAAAGTCTTAGGCATGTCAGTATTTTCACCCCCCAAAAAAAGTTTTAAGCCAGTTATTTATATCTTTTGCTGTAGTGTGTCAATAGGAAATATCCGTTCACATTTCCAAACATTCATTTTGCCATTAATTGTAATAATCCAGTGAGATTTTTGAATACACAATAAGACTGATAATAGCTGGTGCTCCACATGGAGATCAGAGCTCACCATCATCAAATCCGTCTGTGATTACATGAAGAAACATATGAAACTGAGACAAACCAAATCCAGAAGAACTGTGGCCATGTCTCCAAGAGATTTTAAGAAACCTGCCTCCAAAGCTACCTGAAAAATGATGCCCAAGTGTACCTGGACAAGAGCTGTTTTAAATGCAAAGGGTGGTCACACAAAATATTGTTTTGATTTAGTTAAAGGTGCCCAAGAACGTTCTTTCACAAGATGTAATATAAGTCTAAGGTGTCTCCTGAATGTGTCTGTGAAGTATCAGCTCAAAATACCCCATAGATTTTTTTTAATTTGGGGCATCATTAACAATGCACTGATTTACACTCGGCGCCACCCCCTTAAATCGCGTGCTCCCTGCCACACGAGCTCTCAACTATATTACAGCGCATTTACAAAGTTCACACAGCTAATATAACCCTCAAATGGATCTTTACAAGATGTTCGTCATGCATGCTTTGAATTATGTGAGTAAAGTATTTATTTGGATGTTAAAGTTTTATTCTGAGTGAATTTGAGGCTGTCCTCCGTGGCTAACGGCTAATGCTACACTGTTGGAGAGATTTATAAAGAATAAAGTTGTGTTTATGCATTATACAGACTGCAAGTGTTTAAAAAATGAAAATAGCGACGGCTCTTGTCTCCGTGAATACAGTAAGAAACGATGGTAACTTTAACCACATTTAACAGTACATTAGCAACATGCTAACGAAACTTTTAGAAAGACAATTTACAAATATCAGTAAAAATATCATGCTATCATGGATTATGTCAGTTATTATTGCTCCATCTGCCTTTTTTCGCTATTGTTCTTGTTTGCTTACCTAGTCTGATGATTCGGCTGTGTGCAGCTCCAGACGTTAACTGGCTGCCCTTGTCTAATGTCTTTTATAATGTTGGGAACATCATGGGCTGGCATTATGCAAATATTGGGGCGTACACCCCGACTGTTACGTAACAGTCGGTGTTATGTTGAGATTCGCCTGTTCTTCGGAGGTCGTTTAAACAAATGAGATTTATATAAGAAGGAGGAAACAATGGGGTTTGAGACTCACTGTATGTCATTTCCATGTACTGAACTCTTGTTATTTAACTATGCCAAGGTAAATTCAATTTTTGAATCAAGGGCACCTTTAATATAAGTTAATTGATAAATAAAATCTATTTATAACAGTATTTTTTAAAAACATCCTCACTTTACAGCATTTTTACACAAGTGCCTAAAACTCTTCACAGTACTGTATCTTTGCAGGCAGGTTTCTTCAAGCATCTTGGAGACACGGCCACAGTTCTCCTGGATTTAGTTTGTCTCAGTTTCATCTGTCTCTTCATGTAATCACAGACGGATTCGATGATGGTGAGATCAGATCACTGTGTGGAGCACTGGCTGTTATCAGTCTTATTGTGTATTCAAAAATCTCACTGGATTATTACAATTAATGGCAAAATGAATGTTTGGAAATGTGAATGGATATTTCCTATTGACACCCTACAGCAAAAGATATAAATAACTGGCTTAAAAACTTTTTTGGGGGGTGAAAATACTGACGTGCCTAAGACTTTTGCACAGTACTGTGTATGTGTATAATATTTGAATTCAATCTCAAATCATTTTTGCAATTTTATTTTGACCAGGCTTTAGAATATGCCAAAACTATTGCAAAGCCCAAACCCCCTCCAAAGTCAAAGGACAGACCCAGAGAGCAGCCCCAATATCTGCAGGAAACGGACCCGATCCATCTGGCCACTCTGGAGATGTTGAGACGGCACGAGGATGAGAAACGTGCCGTGGCTCGCTTCAGAACCATTCATGCCGTTTAACCAAAAGCCTTTATTTACTAAGAAGCAACACGCATACATGAGTTCTGTTAATTGCACTTCTATATAATCCTTATTTTTCCTTGCTTTAACTTTGTGTGTTGTATATATACCTGATACTTCTTGTAATCCTGCTCATTTGCAAAGCACTGAAAGCGGAACAGGTGTGTAGCACATACTGATTCCAAAAACAATTTTTTTTTCGATATAAAGAAATCTGGAGTGACATGCTGTGGGGTTTTGTTGCTTGGCTTTGCATTATCCTGCTATTTTCCCCTTGTTTCAATAGGTCTGTGCACAAGAGCACCAATCTCTTCAAGCACACCTGGATGCACCATTAACCCAGTGTAACGTGCCGTTTTCTGTCAGTTCCCGGCTATTAGTCTGATTATATCCACTTTCGCCTGCCCTTTTCTTTCACCGAGAGAAAAAAATAGGTCAAATAAGGATGACACTTTGAAGCCTCCCTTATTAGAGCCCACAAACTTGTTTTCTGTATTTTAAAGTGATAATTTTCCCCCTAAAACAAGCTCAAGCACCTATTTCTTTAATGGAAGCTTTAGATCGTTATCAAAGAGCTATTTACTCCTATGTAATATTTTAATTAGATTATAGCCTCTATTTAACCCATCATGTCTGCTTTGATACTCTGTGTTTTCAGTGTTAAGCCTCAGAGGCGAGGCTAATAAATGCTGGACCTTTTGAATTAATGAGAAATGTTGCCTTTCCAGACCGACTCTCTTTGCATCTTTTTTCTCTCTCTCTCTCTGTTTCCTGCCATTGAAATCAGTTAATTGAAGGGGTCTCTCTCAACCGCACATGAAGGAGGTTGAATTAGCATCCCTTTTTACGGATTGGGAGACTGAGGCAGGCTTTGATCTGTGGACAGTGCTGAAGGAGGCGGCAGGCCCCTGAAAATGAGCTGATGGCTCTGCTATTAGAGCAACATGCAGATGCGTCCATGTGTTGCAAAACGCTTAATCTTTTAATTGATCACCTTCCGCACGGCCTATTCTCTTGCAGTGTTTTATTTTCCCCTGCTAAATCAGAATCACGTTTTGAAAACGACATGAATCGCTTTTCAAAGGATGGAAGTGTGCCACATACCCTGTTAGTTTTTTTTTTATAAGGCCTGTTGCCGTAAACACTATGAATGCAAGGAACCCCTTGCAACACGTGTTAACATTGTAGATATTTCATTTAAATGTTTCAGCTTTAGATTTTTTTTTCTAATATAAATTCATATTTGGTTATTTTAGAACACATGTTGAGTCATAAAGTAGCCTATGCTTTTAGAGGAGTATACATTTTTTTAACAAAACTGGGGAGTGAATTATGGAGAGTTTGTGTGGGTATGGCCTCCCTAATCAAGACCTACCGCCCTTCAAAAAAGGACAAAAAGATAGGCCTATATATCACAATATTTTTTACACATAGTGTAAGTATATATCCATGTCAGCGGCGTTTTTAAATTTCGGTAAATACAAAAGTTAAATTGCGCCAAATGTAGCCTAAGCTATACACTCGCGAACAGAAATCGGCTTTGAGGTAACCATAGCAACAGCTTGAGCTATCGCTGTATCGGACGGTAGCCTACTGTATTTTTTTTTTTTTAATCACGTTATTATCCACCTTATTTTGCAACGCGGAAGTGCGAATTCATGTGCGAGACTTCCGATTCGCGCCCAAAGGTAGCCTATCTAGAAGAATAACCTGTATTTGCGCTACAAATCGGAGTGTTATGATTATGAAATTAAAATATTATGATGATAATAATTAAAAGTTTGCAATATAAAGCAGCATAACGGACAGTTTTTGTACAGGTAAAATAAATGAAAGCGAATGACACCGGAAGCCACCAGACACATTCAAGCTACAAATGACCTCGCCCGCTCTTTCGTGAAAAACAAGGTGGGTAGATTCAAACATCTTTAGTGTTGTAAAACAATTGACGGTTAGACAACTGCGCTACAAACACTGAAATGTGAAAATTACAGACAGACAGTATTGTTAAACGAACAATTCCCTCACTGAAACTAAACTGCAAAAAGTAGGCTACACTGTTATGTAATAAAATAAAGTCTTTTTGTAAACGCTTAAAACTGAAGCGACCATAACAGAAGTGAGTCAGAGGCATTATAAAACTGAATTTAACATTTCATAGGTGAAGGAATAGCCTACAATGTGAGTTTACAAAGGACAAATTGGTGTCTATCGGTTGTCCAAGAACAATTCCAATATTCTCACCCCAAACCCATAATATCAAATCTGCTCATCGTACATTCAGGCTCAGATCTCTGCTGCACGGTTGAGCTCAATGCAGGGATTTATTCCGTTAAAAACATGAAGCACTGAGCACATAGGCTATAAAGTGAGTCAGTCCCATTATTTATTTTTATTTACGTATTAAGTTTGTATAAATAATAAAGAAAAGCTTAATCAATAATAGCCTACATGAGAAAAGAGCAGTGCTAAATCTGGCAATTTGTTGCTATGATGCAAGCAGTTGTTTATTGACAAATCGATTGATTTTATTCCATGCGCTTTCTATTTATTTTTATTTGGCCAATATTACTCTTATTTAGTGACTTAATGTTATTATTACTGTTGTTATGTAGCCTAATAACCAGGGTCATTCGTTACTATACACTTAAAAATAAAGTTTCCAAAAGGGGGTTTTCTCAGCGATGAAGAATCATTGGTTCCCCAAAGAACCTTTCTTAAAAGAACCATTTTTTTTTTCTCTCTCAGTGTGAACAACATTTTAATAATCTAAAGACTTATATTCCACAGTAAAGAACCTTTTGTGTAATGGAAAGATTCCATGGATGTTAAAGGTTCTTCATGGAACCATCGATGACAATAAAAACCTTTATTTTTAAGAGTGAATTGTGATAACGCGCAGCTTTCATGAATTTAATGAAATGTTGAATTCATAAGCTTTCAAAGCACAAAGAAAGAAGACGCAGCTCGTTTAAGAATTGTCTTAGATAATTCACTCAATGTACATTGTTTATATACATTATTTGTTTTAACAAATGACAAGTCACAGTTTTAGAGTTCATAAATATGTCAGTCCACATGCCAAACAACCAATATCATCCCGCGAAAGTGCTGAAAATGTAAAATGTTACACTTCAATTGGAATGAAAATTAATTGTTACATCTCTTGAATGATTATTTATCAAGTAAATCTATTTACAGATAGTCAGTACATTACGTACCATTAATTCCACATTTACAAAAATGGTCAGAGTCGTCAGTCACAAAGCCATGACTATTGTGATAAATGATAATAATAATAATAATAATAATAATAATGCTGAAAACACACGCATAATTTGTGTCCTTCAGCTGTCCAAAAAATTCTTAAGCGCTTGAACAATATATAGACTGATGTTTTCAAAATAATAATAAAAAAAACTATATATAATTTCCTATCTAAAAGATTGTAATTAATATGTAATTGTTTTGTTCATGGGGGTGATAATACTAGAGTAAATGTTCAGGAGAGCAAATGTCATCTTCAATATCGACATCATCTTCATTGTCATCCAGCGTGTATCTGTCCGGACTCAAGCCGTTTTTACCGTCTGTACTTTTCTCGTGCATTTCGCTCTCGCTCGTGTTCTCCAGCGATCTGTCTACATCATTTGGGGTTTTCTGGTCGTCTTGTGTTTTCCTCAGCTGTTTTTTATGCTTCATCCTCCGGTTCTGAAACCACGTCTTTACCTGCGTAAGGCAACGATGTATAAGCCTTAATGAACTCCTGATTCGTTTCATAAATTGTATGTGAACACATATAAGATCTTGAAACTGATGTCTGATTTCTTAAACAATATTTAACGTCATTACCTGTGTTTCCGATAGACTGAGCGCCGTAGCCAGTTCCACGCGCTCAGGTGTGGACAGATATCTCTGGATCTCGAACCTTTTCTCGAGTCCTGACAACTGTGAGTCTGAAAACACTGTTCTGGCCTTTCTGCGTCTGCAGTGCTTCCCTGGTAATTCCGGATGGTGCTGAAATAACGCAGGCATCTGCATTCCTTTTGCAATGGAAACATATTGATAATCATTAATAAATATTCTTCAGTATCTTGAAACCTAACAGAAAACTTTACATGTTTATATTTCAGCCGCTTTTTATATTTAAAGACGCAAGTGAAATTAAAAATGATTAAAATGTTATTTTAATTAAGGTTATTTTTTAACAAAAAATTTAATTGGTTAGAAAAAAATTAAAATGTTGATTTTTAATAGGCCTAAATAAAAATCATACAGTAGGCCTATCAATTACAGATAGTATGTTATAGTAATTATTTTATATTTATAGTCTATTTACTCAGAGAAATAACGTGGTTCTTTAATCTATGAATATCACCTACACTATAGAAATATGTACAACCGTTAATAGGATGAATTTTTACGAATTCTAACTCTTGAAAATATTGTCGTTGGTGCAGTCTAATGTAGTTAGAATGATTGAACCATATTAAATTATATATTTTAAGCTAAATTTGCAGCATATAGGCCTATTTTTCCACTGTACGAATTTACTAAAAAATAAGGTTCAGTTTATGGAATGCTTTTTAAAATATTAACTGGCATGTAGGCCAGCATATTAATGCTTTTTAGATGTTTATGTTATAGCAGTCATATTTTCCGTTCATAGCCACAAAGACAAAAAATACAACAATTTTCGAGCATTAGGAACACCAATATATGCATCAAATGCACAAAAAATATTAAGGATCCTAATAATATGCATATTTTCTTCATGTGGAAATGACTGAGTTTAAATTTAGTGTAGGCTACTTACCGGAGGCGAAAAAGTACGGATGGTGTTCAGGTTTGTGAAGCGGATGATGCGGATGAGGAGCCAGGATCGGTGTAGGCATAAGGGGATATCCATACTCTAAAAGAGGCATCCGGGAGGCAAGAGAGTTTGAAAAGGGCGAGGGAAACACCTCTCGCAAAGGTTTAGGCTTATGTAGTAAAATATCTTCAATGAAGAACGATGTTGACCTTTGAGTCGGCATCTGGGGGACCGGAGACGTGTAGTTCAGATTCATTGCAAAACTTTTTTTTTTGTAGAAAACACGGGCAATCCGTGAGGCTTTAGTCGCAAACAAAATCACACAGTTGGCCCCAGTCTTCAGGACCTTAAAAGCGGAAACGTAGTCTCGTTGGCAACCTGTGCACGCTGGTACAGGTACATTACTATATATTTGGATCGAGACTGACAGCAGCAAATCAGGAAGTAGATTAGCCCTCAGCCAATAGCGCGACGGCTGGGCGGAGGATTGAATGAGTTCTTTATGGATTAATTATGCAGGCGGCGGGAGGAGCGGCAGGGTCGCTCCCCGTGGTGCTGAAAAAGCCTCGCTACAAGAGCCCTGTCCCCGCAACAGTCACTCAGACATAAGCCTGCACTTTCACTGTACATTGGCTTAAAAGGCCCGTGGACCTGACAAGAACCTTAACAAAGGACTAACGCTGGCTGATAGCGTTTAAAGAATTCAGAATAATGCACTGCATGCACCTGTTACAATCCATTTGAAGCTTCTGTTACGACAGTTAGTTACAATTTAAATGGTTTTCGCAAGTTCAAAAGTTTAAAATAACCCAACATAAATTATTGTGGATGGGAAAAAAAAGAAAAAAAGAAGCTTTTTATAGGCTATACTTTAAAACGGATTAGTACAGATCAGCTGCAACTTCTGGTGGTTTTAATTTTTTAAAGGTTTTAATTTTTTGAAGAGTTTTGTAGGCCTGCTGTTCCTAAAATAACAGAATTAAAATAACCCTTCATAATAAAACAAAAACAATTATGTGTTCATTTAACATAAGGTTATCCATTTTAAATCGTTTAGGCTACTACCGGTTTTGTCAGTTACGACCGTTACCATTTAAATTTTCATCGCAGGCGCTGCATAGGCTATCCCTGATTTTTGTATAACCAGAAAAAGTTTAAATAACCCAGCAAAACAACCAATTGTATATGGTAAGAGTATTTACCAATCATAAAGTTAACCACTTTGGTTCTTTTGTGAAAAAGTAAAATGCTCTTTTCTAAAGGCCTATCGTAAAAAACGGAAATGACAACGTGGTTGTCATTTCTTGGTGTTTTCTTTTTTCATTGGTGAGGGAACATGTAGGGTGTGTGGTATAATTTTTTATTATTTCATGTTACGGTACAGGGCAACAGGGCTTCTATGAAATGGGATTTAATTGTAGATATTGAAATCTGCGAGGATACAAGTGTGCTTCAGTTCCGTCTCAACTGATGGAGCGGTAATTTGTTGATATCGTGTTGTCATCACATCTGCAATCACGGGGGCTAATGGTAAAAGTGTTTCATTATTGGCAGAAGTCTTGCAGCAATGCTATTAGGTAATTAGGTTGGATGTTAGAGCGAAAGTAGTAATCCTCGACCGCAGGATTTCCATTTGATCAGATGGGTTAGAACAAATTAATTACTAGATTCAATTGGTCATGAAAACACAATATTCCTGCAAATGTGAAACATGGCTTCATTAGTACTAGTCTCTTCTACGAATAGAGAAGATCTTCTAAATTACAATACATCACAGAGTTGCTCAGTTTTAATGAGTATCGAGTCATTTAATGAGCATCTCTGACACGTTTGAACGCAAGCAATCATCTTACTGATTTATTAGTTTGTAAAGCAGCCTATAAGTAGTCGACAGAATGAGGTACCTATATAAAAATGTTTTTGATTTAAACTAACACAATTTTGTGGGATTTATGCTCAAAATAAGGAAAATTACGCAATAAATTGTGAAAACCTGTCCTATCTATCTTATGCTGTAAATGTATCGTTTCAATGACGCTGATAGGTTTTTTTTTTCTTTCTTTTTTACTTTTTGTTACTGAAAACCATCTAAAATATCGATTAAGAAAATGATTTCGTGCAGTGTATATGCAAATTTACTCAACGATTTAATGTGACTTTGGAGCACTGTAATTGAATCCTTTTATTAACTGGCACCTGCGCTCCACACTGCTAACGAATCACGGAAACAAGTTGCTTTTATGGCAAAACGCGAAAGTAAATGTACTAATGGTGATGGAATCGCCTTTACTTGAGAAGTCGATAGAATCCGCACCCATGCAGAGGCAGTTAAGCAGCTTTTAATAGCCATTTAATCAAGTGAAATTGGGAGACAGCACACCACTGCGTCACACCTAAGTGGTGCTTTTCTGTAAGAAGCTTGTGGCATTAGCTCGCGCACCTTATACTAAGAGCAGTTTAGACCAGCTCATTGTGTAATGCCAAGTCCTTATGTATCTTTAAAATATAGTTTGATACTTTGCTCACACAAAGTAGGCTATCATTCAAAAACTTGAATATGATCTAAAAAATAATTAAATAAAAACACTTATATTCATGGATAGTACCAATGTTTTTTGTATAGATTCAAACCCCATTGTTTTATGGAAAGAAAGAACAATTGAAACACAGTTGAAGAGAAAGATGTAGCCTATATCATTTTGAATACTTTTCATATTTGATGTTCAGATTCTCCACCAGTTTGTACAATGTTTCATAATATAGACAGAAAAAAGATTGTAAGCATTCACACATTGTTATACTATCTATGATTCTTTATTTAAAATTTGCTTTGTTCTTTTTTCCATGACCTAATGTTGTTTTGGTACTAAAGCGGCTTCCAATATTGGTGATAATAAAGCCCAGTCTTCTAGTGAGGATTGGAGATTCTGGGGCATTCATGCATCCGGTATGCACACATATAGAAACTACCTAAATAAAAACAAAAAAATAACCATATTAATTGAAGTAAAAAAACAGTTTGTGTTGTTTAGTTCAGTATAAACTGGTTCGAAAGTGTTTTACTTGAATAAGATTGCTTCAACAACAACAACAACAACAAAATCTAATGTTAAATCTAAATGAAAATTAATAATAATAATAATAATAATAATAATAATAATACAAACTAATAAATTCAATCATTAAGAGGTGCTGATTTCAGACTTTAACGTCTATCATTACCTGAAAAGAAAGTGAGCACAACAGACACCCAGCCAATGATGTAAGACCAGGAGAACCTCCAGGTACCATAGCGTTTACCATAGTAATTTATTGTAACTCCTGTGTACACAGCCATGGCCAGAAACACAAAAAAGCCTTGTGGGGAAAAAGGAGAGAAGCAGTATATTTAATAAAAACAAAAATACAATTTGATTAAATAAATCATTTGACAAAATATCTAATATTGTAGTGTTTTTAATTTTTTTAACACTATTTATTTAACTCTACATCACAGTTTTCATGTTCCACAAATTGCAAGTTAATAATTATTACTTAATTATATTAGCAAAACAATAACACAGTGTCGGCAAAATAACTGACATGTCTATTTTTTTCTGTTTGCATGCAACAAGTTACAAACACTTACAAAATATCACATTTGAATCAGAAAAAAAATATCTCATTTTTTTAAGATTAAATATAAAACAAGAAGAAAAGTCAACTTACATGAGATGAAGAACAGAATGCCTGCAGCAAAGGTTTTATCAAACCTGTCAAAGGAAGAGTAGTGGATGAAGGCCATAATACCGAGGATGATGCCAAAGAAGCAGGCCAACAGAGACAAGATCATGAACGCTCGTGTAGCATCCCAGTATGCTGTGAACACACACACAAAGGTCAGAAGGTCAAAGGCCATGTTATTGTCACCAGCTTGTTTGCAATGCATGAATAATGAAGTCAAAGTGGAATTGAAGGTCTAGGGAACAACAACTTAAAACACAAATTTGATCAACTAATATATGTTTGATAAATTAAAAAAAATGACAACATTTCTTCTGATTGTTTATGACTCTGCTGGACTGTAAATCTCACCAATGCTGTCGGTGTGTGTGAAGCATTTTCCCGGCATGCAGTATCTCCACAGTCCCTGATGCATGAAGTTGTTTGAATGACGGTACTGCATCCAATAATCTGTTGCTGTGGAAACAATCAGGAGTATATTGCCCACTCCAGCACAAAACAGCCCTCCTCCCATGAAGCTGTACATCCTGCACCTACAGACAGACTAAAAACAAAAGCACACACACATACAAGCACACATAGGACACTTGGATTAATGCACACACACATGAAGGTCAGGGTTGCGTTAGCATCAAGGGACTGGTGCAGACTACTCTCAATAGCGCTGCACTTCACTCAGAGGCATGTAAGTGTCTGTAATTGCATTGTAATGAACACATTACTTCCTCTGAGTGAGCTGAGAGGTCAGTATCAGGAGGCTACTCACTCTCATTCTTTCTTTTTTTCAGGTTAAGGCAAACAGAGTTTTCAGGTGAACTGGCTGAAAATTTAGTTATTGTATTGGACAATGCTCACTGAGAAAAAGCTATGTGTCTTTAATTAATGTGCTTTTGCTGGGGTGAAGCGGACATTCATTGAAATTAAAATATTGTCAAATATTCTCTTGATGTGAATATAATCACGTAGTCGTCCATTATGTGAAACCGACTTTCCGGCAGGACACATAAAAAGAGATAGAGTCAAGTAAAAAAAAAAAAAAAAAAAAGCTCCATTCAGTAGAGGGCGCTATATAGTTTTCATCTGTAATTGGTTGGAAAATATCTATTTTGTACACTGTTTGGTGACTGAAAATTGTTTAGAAAATATTAAATGTGTCATCTTCATTTAAAGGTAAACTATGTAACTTTTGGCGCTGTAGCGGTTATAATAAACAAAACTGCATGCGCCTTGCGGAAGAACATTTTAGCCGGAGTTACTTCTCTCAGTTGATGTATGACGAGTCACGCAGTAACTGTGCTACTCCGCAGCGGTTGTCGTCCCGCTCGGTCTAAAATAGTCCGAATATAAACACTTATTATAAGCGTAGCCTACCGTAGTGATTCAGGATAAGATAAAAACACGCTTTGGAAGATGGATTAATGTTGTATGGACTCATACTTTTTTTATACTTTCATTTATAAAAAAATTATAAAAAAATTTAGACCTACATTTAAATGAAACTTATAACATCATTACAAACCAGATTTAAAAAAAGGGTCTGAAATTGACAGTTTAATCAAATAATAATCTACATTTTGTTCTCTGGAGATATTTGTAACTTCACACAGTTTTTTTGAGTAGCTAATTTAGAGTTTGCCTAACACTACATTATTATACAACACTTGACAGATGTTCATATTGTCATTTGTATTCTTGGAGTGTTTTCCAAATGTATATTAATGAATATACAAAAAACAAACTAGAGCCAAACACAAACAAATCTGTCACCACTGTTCCAACAAACAATCTGATAATCTATAGCTATTAATATGTAGTCACACTTACCTTTACCAAAACCCTTAATGAAGTCTTAATAAAATACGCCAGGGCCCTATAATGGCTGTACAGGCAGCTTTCCAGCAGCTCTTAGCACTAGCGTTTAGCGGGTGAATAGAGAGAACAGGGGAAAGACCAGAGCAGAGCTCTGAAACAAAAGAACAGGCAAAAACACAGCCAATCAGCTAGGGCTAGTTTTGTGATTTTGGAATCTGCTGAAGAAACAGAACTATCTACAAATCCTGATGACTGGAGGCTTTCCATTGAGCGGGCACCACTAACCACCCTATAGTTGGGAAGAGGCCGAGCGGAAAATCTGGATTGCTGTCGGGCCTAGCATGGAACAATTAAATTCTCAAAACAAAATTTGAAATTTATTGTGTGTACTTTCATGTTCTGCTACAATCTAAACATATGAAATTGTGCTCTGTTTTACATGAACCACAAATTTAAAATACCCACAGTGGATATCAAATGTTTGTGGAGTTCTTCCACATGTTCGTCTAATTAAAGTGATAATACAAGACAAATGAAATACAATTACAGACATGCTTGTTGTATAAGCTGCTTTGGATAAAAGAGTCTGTTAAGTGAATAAATGTAAATGGTATCTTAAAAATACTTGAGTATTATAGATGAAATATGAATGACCAAAGCATCATTCATCCAGCTGTCTGCTGTCTGAGGCTTTCACAGATCTACGCAATATGTTAAAACATCTTCGATTTCCTCAACATTTCAGTCGAACCGCACTATTGAGAATTAGCTTAGGTTTGCTTTCCCTCGCCCTTATGTGTGTTAGAGTTGTTTCCTCCTCCAGAAGGGTTTCTCTCCCATCTCCCGCACATGGTCCCGAAGATGAAAGGACCACAGTGGATCCATTACCTGCATTAGAGCAAGTTGCTCGGACCAATTGACGACTACAAAATGCAACAGGAAAGGGTTTTTTTCAAAGATGTGAGTGCCGTACTTACGTCTAACTTCATTTTTATAGACCACCGCCTATTTTGTTCCATTTCAACTGAGGCAGCAGAGGGGCATTTGATATCATTCTGAGCTATCAAAGTGGACAATATGTCTCAGTGAGAGTGAAGCATTTCTTTCTCGAATGCAGCTGGCTTTTCAGAGGATGAATTTGTTATGACACATGTGTATTAAAGCAAACATTAATGATAACAAAATGTCTAGCTACTCTGTGGATGCACAGAAAAAGAATATTCCTAACAGACCTTCAGAGGATTCTCTGTACCTTTGTGGCCAGTTACATGCAGTTGCATGACAGATGACAAAAACACAATGCTACTAATGCTAACCTTAACCCCAGTCCTATCAAATTGCATGAATTTATTTCACTGCTCTCTTTTCTGTAGAACACATTATGCATAGACAGACAGATATAGATATAGAATGGCTATAATAGAATTGATAGGCAGACAGACAGATTGATAGGCAGGTAGGTAGGTGGATAGATAGATAGATAGATAGATAGATAGATAGATAGATAGATAGATAGATAGATAGATAGATAGATAGGCAGGTAGGCGGATAGACAGACAGACAGACAGACAGACAGACAGACAGACAGATAGATAGATAGATAGATAGACAGACAGATAGATAGATAGATAGGCAGGTAGGCGGATAGACAGACAGACAGACAGACAGACAGATAGATAGATAGATAGATAGATAGATAGATAGATAGATAGATAGATAGATAGATAGATAGATAGTTCATGAATTTTCTTTACAGCCACAATCAGCGAATAACTCCTCCAGTTTACTCTTGGGTCAAAAGGATATTGAAATAATTTCTGTTTCCATTGTCTCCTTTCAGTGGTTTGGCCTTTCATAATGGTACAAAACACAAACCAGTTTCAGCCCTGACCCCTCCAACATAATGCACACTGCCTGAGAAATGTCTTTGAATCCTTTAAGCTGCCAGGCGCATCCCCCTAAATGCCTAAATCAACTCTTTAAAATTTCATTTCGCAGCCTTCGGTTGGCTAATTTGTATGGCAAGTGCTTTCAACATTTTCCCGGCATTTAAGCGGCTGCCTTAATCAAAAGAGCATGCAGACGATTCTCCCTCCCATCCCTGCTCGACGGCACTGAGTATGGAATAAAACCCTTCCACTTAACCACTTAGATGAATATATCAAGAAACTAATTTGTCATTTTAATTGCATGATTTGAAGAGACGCTGCCTCACTTTGCCTCTTCCATTTTGCTGGATTTTCAATGTGAGCGCACATTAGATTGATCTATGAAAGACAGCAGAAATCACAACATTTATGTCTTTTCATTTTGCCGTAATTAGATAATTGAAATTCCTGTCACTGTCTCTGCACTTTTGCAAAACACAAACAGCACACAAACCCCAGACGGAAGAGATTGCTTTTTTTGCTCTTTGCGTCGTCCTCTTTGTTTTTTCCAAGTTACTTTTCCCCTCCGTTGTTTCATTTTTTTTCCTTTTCACCGGAGCCAATCACTCACTCCATCTGCTGAAGCCAGAAATAGCACAGTGCATGTCCATTTTGTTGAGATTTACCGTCCCCATTAAGTGATTGCTAGCCGAAATGACAGGGCACCTTTCTCTTGATACACTCCGAGAAACCCGGCTGGCTCACATTAAGGACACATTACTCGAGCCCATTTTCATCTAGCTGCAAGGATATCCATTAAGGTGCCTCACAACCCTAAATTTTTCCATTTTCTCTCTCACTAAACTTGACTTCACATATTATTCTCTGCTCTGTTTTGTCATTTGCAGCGACAAATTATATCAGGGCGAGGCTATCTCTCTCAATGTTTTCCCTCCCGACAGAGCAATTTGCCGTGACTGATTCTGAAGTGTCAAAATGGACACATCATTAGTCCTAACTATGACTGATGGATGGCTCTCCTCAGAAGTTCTCCGGAGTCTGCCAAGTTTTCAGCCCTATAAAGAGAGGCAGAGTGTAATGGAATCATCTCACAAATGGACATCTCAGGACTTCGTGTAGGCCTTTTAAACCAATTTGGTCAACACCTATAATAAATAGAATAAAAAATTAGTATCTCAAGCACTGAAAATTTCAAGTCAGCATTAATTTAAAATTTATACAAAACTTGATTATATCCATAGAAAATTGATTGGATGATGTAAATGGGTGATACTTAGCAGAACGGAGCCAGGCCAAATGTTTAAAAAAAGCCTAAATAGCTATTCGGTTATTGTTTAACAGAACAAGTCATTATATATATTTTTTTTTTACCATTCAATGAAAGTCAATGGCCTCCAATGTTGTTTGGTCCTTAATGTTTGTCAAATAATCCAAATGGACATCTCAGGACTTCGTGTAGGCCTTTTAAACCAATTTAGTCAACACCTATAATAAATAGAATAAAAAATTAGTATAAGGAATAAAACATCTCAAGCACTGAAAATTTCAAGTGAACATTAATTTAAAATGTATATAAAACTTGATTATATCCATAGAAAATTGATTAGATGATGTAAATGGGTGATACTTAGCAGAATGGAGCCAGGCCAAATGTTTAAAAAAAAGCCTAAATAGCTATTCGGTTATTGTTTAACAGAACAAGTCATTATATATATATTTTTTTACCATTCAATGAAAGTCAATGGCCTCCAATGTTGTTTGGTCCTCAACGTTTGTCAAATAATCTTTTTTGTGTGTGTGTGTGTGTTTCAAGAAGAAATAAAGATATATAGGTTAAAAAATAGCAATGACAGAATTTTCATTTTTGGATGGACTATCCCTTTAAGAATGTAAATTTGATTCCTTTTTGATTTCTTAACCCTGTAAAGCTTGACATATAAAATAATAGTCAGAAAAAAATTGAACAGTTAGTTCTTTTGCATCTGTGTTTTTGTTGAGTACCATATTTGATACATCAGGCTTGTATGTCTCATATAATATGATATAGGAGAATATAGGACAAAAACATCTCAATTTTATTCAGAGGTCCAAACTGAGCAAAAATATGCCATTTGGTGCAGTTGCTGATATTTATATGGCCAAAAAATCTGATGAAATTGTGATAGCTTATAATGTCAATCAATGAGATCCTTATAATACTATAGCAGGCTACTTGAAATGCATATGAATATCAGTTGTCAATCTATATTTCCCAATAATATGTCTTCGTAAGATGATATTTAAATGCTTAGTTTTATGAACAAAGTTTTGTAGTTTTCATTTCATTTCAATGCAATAAAAAAAAAAATACAATGATGACTGAGAGATGGATATATAAATGTTCCTCAAAAATCCTGATGTATTATATTTTATCATGATTAAAAAAAAAAAAAAAAAAAAAAAAGATGTATGGATATCAAGTAGACCTAAGTTGCTTCAAGTGTTAATCTTGAAAGGTATGAGGTATGGTTAAGGGACCTAGAATATGGCAATGCAGAATAAGGCATTAATATGTGCTTTATAAGTACTAATAAACAGCCAATATGCTAGTAATATGAATGCTAATAAGCAACTAATTAATAGTGGGTTATTTTTTTAAAGGGATAGTTCACCCAAAAATGGTTCATCTTTAGAACACAAATTAAGATATTTTTAATGAAATCCGATGGCTCAGTGAGGCCTCTATTGCCAGCAAGTTAATTTACACTTTCAATGCCTAGAAAGATACTAAAACTTATTTAAAAATTATTTAGTACAGTGGTTCTACCTTCATATTATAAAGTGATGAGAATACCTTTTGTGTGGCAAAAAAACCCCTAAATAACAACTTTTCAACAATATCTAGTAATGGGCAATTTCACCACTTTGAATCTTTTGTTTTGAATCAGTGGTTCCAAGCACCAAAGTCATGTGATTTCAGCAGTTTGGCAGTTTGACACGCGATCCGAACCACTGATTCGAAAACATCGAGCCATCGGATTTCATCAAAAATATCTTAATTTGTGTTCCAAAGATGAACGGAGGTCTTAGGGGAATAGAATGACATACGGGTGTTATAAATGACATAATTTTCATTTTTGGGGGAACTAACCCTTTAAGGTGTCTGTGTTACAGTGTAATTACACATTTAAGTAATAATTACACATCTATGTAATAATAATAATTAACTACACAGCAAAATCCCCAGAGTTAAATCAACTCTGCTCAGATTACATATGGTCCCTCTCTATATAGTGTTAAAGTAACACTGAAGCAGAGTTAAAGTTAATAGGATAATTAAAGGTGCTAAAGAGGATGTTTTGTTTTATACATTTTTGCAATATTACTTGAAACTGTCTTTACTAACTGATAAAAGACTATTTATTAGGTGCACTGAAAGGAATAATATTAATATACATCATCTGTGCACGAGGTAGGGCCTTAAAAACATCAGCTAATCATTTACGCGATTAGCCATCTGGCTTGTCAATCACTGCCATTACGTTTCTTGTGAAAGACGTGCGTGGATTGGCCCTCTGGCTTGTCAATCACTGCCATGGCGTTCCTTGTGCGAGACGTGCGCGCTCCAGTAACTTTCCACACTCTACAGGCGCCGCATGCAATATTTTTGTCAGGAGACAGGAGTAACAACTGCAGATTATGAGTTACCTGCGGTGAGTCCGACATAATGAATCCACTAACACGACACAGCAAATGCCGGTGGTAAACACTACTACTACACAATACTCGTGCACGAGTTTTGGGAGGCGTTCCCTCGAAATGAGCTGTGAAGGAGGTGGGTTGTTCTTACGCATGCGCTCATTTCAAAAACTAACAGTCTTTGGTTTCTTAGTCGACAAAAAGATCCTCTTTAGCACCTTTAAGTGATTAAGTTATGATTGAGCATTAGTGATGAACACCTGCTGTTAACAAGCAGAATCACTGAAGAGAAACAATAACTACAAATGACTTCCTGCCACAGCCTTAGATGAACTGCGGATGATAAAAAGACTGATGATAAAAGACATTAAATCTCTCAAGATTTGAATAAACAACTCCATAAATAGCATATTATCTCATTAACTTTAACTCTGCTTCAGTGTTATTTTAACTCTATGTTGAGAGGGACCATATGTTCTCTGAGCAGAGCTGATTTAACTCTGGGGATTTTGCTGTGTACATATTCTTACTATAGGGTTAGGATAGTAAATATGTTTCCTAATCTAAAGTGTTACTAAAGTTACTCTTACATTTACTGTACAAAGATGTCACAGCAAAAAGACATGTACCTCAAACTGAAAGTGAACAATTTTAGAATTACACTAAAAAGCTTGTTTCTTTTTTGCTAAAAAAAAAAAAAGTAAACCATCAATCAGACGACAAATGTCATGTAGTAGATTGTGAACAGGTTTTTCATCAAAGTTTTGATCATTTAGAGGCCTTAGATAATGTATCAAATATGCTACATTAGGCTTTATAGGGCTAATATATGCATATATCTATACAGTGCTTTCTGTGCAACTGTTTAGAGACAAATCAAATAAAGGGCATTTGACTTCACACCAAAACAACAAAATAGATGCTTTCAAACACACAAACAAATGCAAAAGATCCAACGCGGGCGTTTGGCAACACAATCACCTTAAGAGCTGCCTCTGCTCTGAGCACGCTCCCCGTCGCGTTGACATTCTCATTGCACTTTACCCATTAATTCTGCCATTGTTGTTCCTGAGGTCTCATGGGGTCCTACGAGGGACTCAATAAGCAGTGCTTAACCAGCCTCCTATGTCCATTCAGCTTCAGTTAACCCAGACAGAGAGTACGGCAGCAAACCCTAGCCACGTCCCTGCTACCGGTCAAAAGCCTTTATCACCCTGTAATTGTACAAGTCGATCCCAAATAAGCAAATCAAAGCTCAACCTCACTCGGCACCTCACTTTGCATCACAAGGGCGAGCGCCCAACATCGACTCCCGTCGAGGGAGACGTGTTGCTAATTGAGTTCTCACTGGTCATTTGATCCCTCTAAGTGAGCAAGAAGAAAAAGGGTCTTGGGTCTCATCTGCCGGCAAGAGTGCCGCGTAATCCAGGGAGGTGCAGAGATGACTCTGGGCTTACGGAATCGCACTGGAAGCCCTTTCAGCCGACACCACGCGAACACCGATGACCTTTCTCTCAGCTATCACCCAACGCCATGCAGAGTCATTTCTTTAAAAGCACTCTCTTGCTGAGAAAAGGAAAAATGCATGACACAGGTTCTCATTAAAAAATGTTACAACTAATAAAGCATTCAAACATTTATGGAGAGAATTGTGGCACGGTGGACGTCGATAACTTTTTTTTAGCACATAGATTTTTATTTTGTCTGAATGAACAGGTTCTTGATGAGAAATACACAAATGTACACTTCCATAAATTTAGACATAATGTGAAATAAATACGAGGTCCGAACAGCAATACATTACTTTTGTACACTGGGAAAAGTTCTTCAAAAACAATAGCACTCAGACTGGTTCTGTGAGTAGAGTGCTGCAGGGATGATGTATTTTTGTAGGCCAAAACCAGGAAATGAGTTAGCATTTTAGCATCATCCTGGTCAACCTTTTTTTTGTTTGTTTGTTTGTTTTTTTGGTTAAAATAAGGTCTGTGATTAACATAAGCTTGCAATTTTTCAAGTTTTATTCAACAACATAAAATACATTAGAATTTTTTTCGTAACACTTTATTTCAATGGTCCACTTTAGACATTCTACTAACTATAAGTAACTTTGCAACTACATGTTGCAACTATAACTCTCATTATAGTATGAGTAGACTGTCTGCTTACACTCTAAAAAACACTGGGTTAAAAACAACCCAGTTTGGGTTGTTTTCAAAATAAGGGTGGCACCGATATGATTTTAACAAACAATTATTGGCCGATACCGATATTTGTCAGTTCCTCTCTTATTTGAAATTTTGTCATCAAAATAGATAGTATTTTGATCATGTTTTAAATAAGCAAATTTCAAAAACACCTGCATTAAAATATACTAGCAGGTATATTACTGCATCATCAAATAATTTTTAATGAACATGGATTGGATCCATTTAACATTCAGCAGGCAGAACAACAACAGAACAAAGATACATATGAAATAAGCAGTGCTTTTTAGGTAGGTTTAATAGTTTTTAGGGACAGAAATAAAGTAAACAAATGTAAAATAGCACTGCATATTCTTCACTGTATACAATTTTATACATATTAATCCTTTATTGTAACAGACTTTATTGTGATTAATCTTCTAATTTTTTTGTATACATTTTAATATTTTTTGTAAGTTTAAATATGTATGAGATCTGCACCATCTCCTTTACTAAGGCGGGACTCTTATTTTTGACGGGTTTTCTCATCTGCGGAGCTATAAGGGTAATGGAAAGCACGCAGATCTTCAGAGATATTTTGCAGATTTAAAGTTTGTCCCTTTATTAAGCACCCCCCCGAAAAGGCATAAAATCTGTATGTATTTGTTAACTGTTAGTTGTAATAAGTGTTTTCAGTAATTCGCTGTATGTGGATATAACGAAATGGAGAGAGAGAGAGTTTAATGCGCACTTCTTGTGCGCTGTAATGTTTAGCTTTTGTGGTGATTTTTTGGAGTGAAAATGGACGCAATAAACCGTTAGTACATTAGAATGGTCATTATTCAGATGGGATCCGCTACAGTGATGAAAGTTACAAAAGTTATTTAGTCAAGAATAGTGTGCGATCTTTTGTTATTTGATTAGCATTAGGACAAAACCATCGGTTTGTTATATCTGCCTTTTTTCTGCTACAGCTGATATGCCGATGGTTGTAAATTGAGCAAAAATCGGCCGATAAACATCAGCGGCCGATACATCGGTGCATCCCTAGACAGAACATATGTTGGGTTAATTTTACGCAGCAAATTAGGTTGTTTAATTAACCCAGCATTAGGGCTGTCAAACGATTAATCGCGATTAATCGTATACAAAATAAAAGTTTGAGTTTGCATAATATATGTGGGTGTACTGTGTGTAATTATTATGTATATATAAATACACACAAATTAATGTATATATTTAAGAGAAATATGTTATTTATGTTATGTATGATTAATCGCGATTAATCGTTTGACAGCCCTACCCAGCATTATGAATTGATTTAAATCAGCAATGGGTTGATTCATTTTTACTAATACTAGCTTATTTTTTTCCTTTTACTTCATACATGAATTAATGGGTAACACTTTACAATAAGGTTCATTAGTTAACATTAGTTAACTACATTAGTTAACATGAACTAATAATGAACTGCTCTTATACAGCATTTATTATTCTTTGTTAATGTTAATTTCAACATTTACTAATACATTATTAAAATCTTGTTAACATTAGTTAATGCACTGTGAAGTAACATGAACAAACAATGAACAATTGGATTTTCATTCACTAACGTTAACAAAGATTAGTAAATACAGTAACAAATGTATTGCTCATGGTTAGTTCATGTTAGTTAATACATTAACTAATGTTTAACTAATGAACCTTATTGTAAAGTGTTACCAATTAATGTTTATGGATTAAATTAAATCCTCTAATTTAAAAAAAAAATATACTCCACACAACCACAGGTTTGCATGATGATTCCTTTATTTTTGATCATATTTTATAGTATAGCATATATTATATCGTTTTATAATATATATTGCCTACATTTAAGCTTGTTTAACAAATATTAGAAGTAAAAATTAAACATTTAGAAGTAATTCAAGTCGGTCTCTGTTGTCCTGTTTCCTTCCACCGTAACGGCGCTGGATCTCGTGCTGGAGATGGCTGCATTTCACTCGTAGCCGAAAAATGTTGTGACTGATTCCATAACCTGTTCATAAATAATCAGTGTACAATTCTGAGAACATATTTTAACATCTTAAACATTTATATTCTGTATCTTTTTGAATAAAATCATAATTTTGGAAACATCAGGTGCTTCCATCACGCAAAAAGGAGTTACTTTTTAAAGTAGGTAACGCAAGTTACTTTGTTTTCTCATTTATTGACTGACACCTCTCTTGTCTCGTGTTGAGAGAAATCAGTTTCAGAGGCATTGTACGCAGAAGTAATGTAACATTACTTTCCATAAAAAGTAACTAAGTAATCCAATTAGTTACTTTTTTAGGGAGTAACAAAATATTGTACCGCATTTCTTTTAAAAGTAACTTTCCCCAACACTGACTTTAAGTAACTTTGCAACAACATGTTAACTTATTCTACTAACTGAACCACCTAACAGTCTACTGTACTATAATGAGAGTTAGTTGACATGTTGTGAAGTTACTTAGTAGAATGTCTACTGGTGGACCATTAAATTAAAGTGTAACCAATTTTTTTTAAACATTTTTACTTGTCTTGAAAAAGGCAGCTACTAAATGCGAGTACAGAGGTTGTCGGTGACATTAAACATCATCAAGCCGAACAGGTAAACTCATCTACTCACTAATCCACTTTCACAACCTCAATGTGTTTATAATCCCGCTCTTGCAAATTATTCAAACTCAAACTTTCAGGGAGAATGTTTTTTTAAATAAAGACTGAAAGAGTTGATGGTGACACTGAAGTCATGTGACCACGGTGTAGTTCATTTATAAGACAATTTAGCTTTTTACTTATGATGATTGTATTTAGGGTTCAAATTTCATAAAAGCTTTGTTCATTTGTGAAGATTAACATGATGAAAAAACCTGTAAGAATCTTAAAATTTTGCTAAAAGAAAAATCAAAGCCAATAGAAAAATCCTACTGGGTTTTTGTCGAGGGAACCAGGGTGATGCTAACTTCCAGGCTGGCCTATAAAAATGTGTCATCACTGCAGCACTCTTTTGCTTGTGGCCCAGCAAACCCTACACAAAGTGAGCACTCTCTGAATTAATTCAGAGTGCTGTGATCTCATTTGTCCCTCACTCCCACTTTTGTCTAGGTCAGAAAGGAGGGGTCTTCATGGGTCAGTAGTGACATCATGGGGAAAAGCTTGAGCCAGAGGGACTCTCTTTATGACCATGTTCTACTCAACACCTTAGACCTCCACATTCAGCCTCACGCTGGCGGGATCACACAAGGGCAATGGGAAAGTGCCATGGGATGTGAAGGCTTGTTTAGCTTCCTATTTGGACCTGAGGCAGACAAATGGATATCAGTGTCACTGATTTAACTGAAACAGGCTTTTTTACCAGTTTGTGGTTAGTCCGATTGTAAAGGCTTCAAACTTTTTCAACCAGCTAAATCCTGCCCTTTTATCCTTTTGCTGTTATGGGTGACATATTGTAGGAATCCTATTACAATGGAGGGATTACACACCAACAATGGCAGACTCATCTTAGAGGTTGTTCTTTCAAAATTCAAGAGATTCATTGACTTTTGATGGCATACTTTGGTATTTTGTTGTTGTCTCTGATAGAAACAGCACTAATGAGTAGGGGTGTAACGATACGCTCAGGTCACGATACGATACGCATCTCGATACGGAGTTCACGATACGATACGTATCACGATATTTTGAACAAAATGAAACTGAAATTCAAACAAGATTTATTAAAAAAAACATGAACAAATTTCAATAATTTTCCTTGTTGTACATACAAGATCACATTTCAATAAAATAAATAAATATAAAATTTTAATAAAAACCTTCTGTATTCAAATTAACAGTTGAATAGGGCTGTCTGTCACTGAAAAAAAATGTTAAATTTAACATGAACTTAGAATTATGAATAGGGGCCGTTCACATGTCGCGTCTAAAAACGCGTGGAAGGCGCGGCCGCACGGCTTCTCCTTTCCAAAGCGCTTGCGCTCCCGTGGCGTCGGTCGTTGCTATGCAACCATGAACTGAGCTCTCCAAGAGGATCAGGATGTTTCTGCAAAGGATAAATGATTTCTAGCCCTTGCATTAGTTTTACGACGAGATATATTGATGGAGATAAGATATAAAAAACACCATGTACAGCTATGATCAGCTGTTCGGCTGAGCTTTTGATGTTTTGTTACGGAAAGGCCATAGCTGATCGGTTGATTCTTGTCACACGACCTGCGGTGCGCTTGCGGCATTCTGAGAAGTTGAGAATTGCATGCGCGTCGCGACCGCGTTGATCCCATTATGAGCGCGCCTGCCGCGCGGCTACATTTGAAAATAATAACTGACTTGCACGCGGAAAAGACGCAATATGTGAACGGCCCCACAGAACTTCTTAAAGCAAAGCATCGCAAGCGTCTTTTGCTTTTCTGTGAGCACAGCTGGTGCTGTGCACTGCGGTGAAAGAAAGCCACGACTTTTCTCACGCGACCATGCAAGAGACTGACATGAGAAACGTTTAAACCTGCTTGCAAGATTCAATGTGTGCCCGAAACACTTACTGAACTAGAGAGCTGATTGAGACACACCATCTACGATAAATCGTTACACCCCTAATACTTATAGTAATTTAAAAATGTGGTAGCATTGGATCTGGACAGGAAGGATAACTCTGGGAGTTGGAAGGGGTGTGTCGCGATTCTGCCTTCTCACATCGCGATACAGGTTCGTGGACCTGCGTATCGCGATTTCGGTTTCATATCGCATATCGTTACAGCCCTACTAATGAGATCTCTTCTGAAACACAGATTACTAAATCATTTCCTCAGGTGAAATTTCTGAGAATCAGGAAATGTAAGCAAAAGTCTTCATTTGCTCTCTATTTGATCTCATTAGGAGAAACAACTGAAATATTAGAGAAATCTCATTTGTGTTGTTTCTTATGTTTAAGATTAAAATGATTAAAGCAATAATGTATTTATAATATTATAATACATAATTATAATTCTTGGATTTATTTTGAACTAAAATAAAACATTTTAAAATACAAATGTAAATGTATACAAAACATAGAACACAAAAACATGAACATAAAATGTATAGATTTCTAATATTCAGCAAAGGCACATTCAATTGAACAAAAAAATGACTTTGTTACTTTCTATTCATTAAAAAAACATTAAGCAGCACAACCGTTTTCAAAACTGACAATATTTCTTGAGCTCAAATTTAGCATATTAGAATGATTTCCGAGAGATCATGTGACACTGAAGTAATGATTCTGAAAATTCAGCTTTGCTGTCACAGGAATAAATGACATTTTAAAATATATTAAAATAGAAAACAGTCATTGTAAGTTGTAATAATACTTCACAACATCATTACATAAAAGACACACTATTTGCATACACCTATATATGCGTAAATTAAAGAGAAAAGCAATTATTATTGCATTTACAGTGATATATTTGTATGTGCCCTTCATTGTGCTTCAGCTTCCCACCATTCTATATAAGAGAATTAATAATAACAAAACAAAATAATAAATTCACTGATGAATTGCCTAACACTGATGATGACTAACTTATTCCCCATTTGTAAGCGTCACCTACTGTTAACGGCTAATTAAGAGCCCATTTTTCCACTAATCTACAACCCAAGTCTCTGTCAGTCACGAAACGACGGCTGCTAAAGCACAAATGTGCCACTTTACCACGAGTCTGGGCAAGCAGACGTTAATTAGCCTGTTCATAGAGCAATCTCTCATCAGCTCCCCCACCCCCACAATCCTCTGAGTCGCATGGGCTGTACTTCCTTATTACACACCTATTGACTCTCAGTTCAATAGAGGAGAAAAAACTTCTTAATGGACTCTGAAAGAGGAGTCATTTACAAATGATGACTGCATTATTAAATTGAAGTGCCTACATGGAAGTTTAAATGTAAGTGGAAGTGCATTTTAACCTGTCATTTGGAAATGCTACTCAGCCCATTCATGTCAGGGTCACTGCTAATAAACCCACGGCAGAGCAAAAGCAACCCTGTTATTTGGCTTTATTGCAAATTGTCACATATAGAACGATAAAGAAACCTCAGTCTTTACTGCTCAGTAATACTTATATTATAGGTCTGCCAGGGATGAACAACAGCAAAATTGGCTTTCAAGTGAGCCCAAGCTGCTTTTTTATCTGCAAGAGTCTGAAATACAATAAATATATAATACATTTACATCACATTCTCATAGCTAAACCATGCGATATCCGACAACCACAATTTACTACAAATTATGATTTGGCGATTAAAGCGTTTAAAAATCGACAGGGAGGCAAACGTTGGCAGTGGTAAATGCGCGAGCGTGGAAGTTTCTTGCAGACCTATTGAGCTACTCAGCACGGCTTTAAAGGCAGATAATGAAGAAATGGAAAATGGAGCACAAATTGACCCTTTCACAGCATGCTCCAAACATTTGTATGGGTACCTGCGGAGGCCATCCCACTTCCCATCAATAAAATAATTTAAGAACACATTATACTCCTTTAAAAGGTCCCATTTGTCTGACCAGGTGATTTTTAAAAGAGCCTTCGGATTAGAGACACCCTGCCTCAGGTACTTTTAAATCAGAACACAATCAATATGACTTAGCCAAAGCTTTGTTTAAATGAATATTATAAAAGAAATGCAGGTGATTTCGCTAGAATTTTCTCTCTTTTGAATTTCAAGTCAATAGAAGAAAGAGTGGCAATAGATTTTTTTCCCCCTGGAGATATTTTATTCATGCGTTGAGGTGAAAGTCACCATTTTCTATTCTTTCTTTTTCACAGGAACACCTTGTAATTTTTTTTGTAATTTAAATACAGAAACAAACGGAAAGGAAAACAAGATTAACATTTTCTTGTCATTATAAGACAAACTCTCCATCTCTAATCTAACCTATGCATGAGATTGTTTTTCCACAAGTTCTGGATTGTAAGAACTGAAAAAGGCAAGCAAATCAAAGATAAATGGACATCAATAGCCTATTTTTCATTCAGGATGTGATTCTGACAGGTGGCAGGGTTTGGAAGTGTGTATTTGAGCGGATGTGCGGGTGTGTATGTCCAGGCCTGGGCTCTGGGCTGCGCTACGCACTAGTGATTTGGCATGTTAGTGAGTGTGTTGTGCCTAATCAGACAGAGGGGCCACGGTAATGGAGAGAATACAAGTGGAATCACAGAAACACACACGGCGGCAAGGCGACAGTAATACAACTAATTCCTCCTCTGTCTCGGCTGCCGCGCAGAACAAAATGGGGTCAAGAAAAGGTGCAGGCAGCTTCAAATGAACAGCTGTTCTCTGCTAACTGCATGGAGCGGCAAGATGGTGGCATACCAAAGCACCGACGTCAGCCCCTCCCTCGCGCATCAATGCAAAAGTATGTATGTTTAAATAAGGCCAGGACCTCTGCATATCTCTTCAATTCTATACTTAATCATTTCTGACGCCTGCCCATCACCAGGTATGTGTCTGGAAACACTCAATATCGGCAGACAATGATATGCAGTCAGATTGCTTTTGGTTGCCCATGTTGTTTGTCTGGGAGGGGGGTAAGCAATTGCCTATTACATCGCTCCTCGTAGGCAAATAAGGAACTGGCCTGTGCATAGGAGAATCTTGGAATGGGGATATGATATCTAAGTCCTAGCAATCATACGACAGACAGAGTTTAATGGAGTAACGAAACTGAGATTTGTGAAATTCAAAAGAACAATGTCATGCTCCTGTTTTAGGGATATGAGGGTTCATGTCCATGAAATTGCTCGCTCGCTACTCATATTTTGATGCTTTGTATTGATGTCGTAGTTACGGTACATAGAGGCAGCAGAGAAAGATGGAATGGACTTTTTAAAATGAGACAATAAAATCATGTTTAAAAAACATTTTTACATTATTAAATACATGTTAGACATTATTATAACTATTCTAGTTAAAACTACTACTTGTATTATTAAATATTAAATATTTTTAAAATAATTATTTTATTAAAATTATTTAATATTAAATACATTTATTAATTATATAGAATACATATTTAATATTATTAAATACAATTGTTTAAATATTTACAAATATATACAAATATATATGGCATTAGTAATAAATACATTTTTAAATATATATATATATGTTTAAAAAATATTTAAAAATATATTATTAAAATATATATTAAACACATTTATTAATTATATAGAATAAATATACTTACTATTATACAAATACAATTGTTTAAATATTTACCTATATATATATATATATATATATATATATATATATATATATATATATATATATATATATATATATATGACATATTATTAATATATTATTATTACATAATATTATTAAATACATTTTTAAATATTTATATATGTTTAAAAAAATTTAACAAATATTTTTGAAACAATTATTTTATTAAAATTATTTAATATTAAATACATTTATTAATTATATAGAATACATATTTAATATTATTAAATACAATTGTTTAAATATTTACAAATATATACAAATATATATGGCATTAGTAATACATATATATATATATATATATATATATATATATATATATATATATATATATGTTTAAAAAATATTTAAAAATATATTATTAAAATGTATATTAAACACATTTATTAATTATATAGAATAAATATACTTACTATTATACAAATACAATTGTTTAAATATTTACCTATATATATATATATATATATATATATATATATATATATATATATATATATAAAATTTTAACATTTATAGATAAAGATCATAATTATGTTAAATATAATATAAATATAATATAGTTAATATATATATATATATATATATATATATATATATATATATATATATATATATAATATATATATATATATATATTAAATATAAATATCAGGTAAAGGGAAAATCAACTATTACTGCATTTACAGTGTCTCCTTCATTGTCTTGCACGTCATTTGCATTGGCAACATGTTTTTAGCAAATAAAAGAAACAGAAATCTTACATTTAATTTATCCAATCTCATGTGTCTGTGAATCTGAGCACAGTGCCTCTGCACATATAATTTGTCAATAGTTTATAGATTTTCCATAACGTACAGCAAACTTGACCCTTTCTGTTGGCAAATCAATTAGGCGCAGTCAGTCACTTAACGCAGAGGCTCTCTCATGTACATCTCCAGTCTGAGAGCGGAGCTCCATGCAAATATAATGTAAGACAGGGATGCATTAAGCCCTCCCCATCAGTCGCAATAATGGATTAAAGTCCGCAGTCGCTCTGCAGTTTGCCAGTCAATGTTCTTTATTTTCAGCATCAACCCAATTTCATTTTCTTCTCCTGCCTTTGGAAGCAGTCGATTTGCCGTCAATTGCCATCTCAGGCAGCAGCATTAATGCGCGCCCACAAAAGGATGACACACCGCATTATCACCTCACTTGCTTTCAAATTAGAGTGGACCGCTGCCTCGGCGCAGCTTGTGACTGGTTAACACTATCAGCTATTTGTTGTGATTGGCCCTAATTCGCGGTGTCTAAAGATTTCATCAGGCATTTGATGAGTGAAATAAACCACTGCCCACAGGGAAATTGCTCTGATTAATAGAATTAGACATTGGAGGGGAATCAATACGAGAGAGGCGGTCACGTGGGGATGGGCCAAGCTGCCCATCATTTCGCCTGCCGTTGGCTTGAGCTGCCCAGCACATGACACTTTCCCATTAACAGGCTCTGGGCTCTGTGTGAGACTCAAGAAAGCGGGGATTAGCAGTCGGCTGATGCTACGGAAAGCGCCAATCTGTTGGGATAAATGTCCGGACCATATGGGTACCATTGGACGCAGATCACTTCAATAGCCACGATGCGGAAAGTACGGGAGGAGAGACTGCAAACTATACTCATCTTGTGTCTTTTCATTTAAGCAGCAGCCTGTTCCTTCCTTCACTTTTAACCACTTAAGTGCACTCAGAGGGGCATCACTCCCTCTGCTGCACCTCTGCCCCCGACCGCACCGCCCCATCCACCCTCTTTGTGTCCGATCCCACTCCTTTACATTAAGGGCTTCTGTCGGCTGGTGAGTTGCGTGAACCCCTCCGTCCATACGATTCAGCCATTACCGCGGGGCTATCAGGAACATCTAGTGTCCTTGTGAGAGGGGGACAGAAATAAACCCAGGCCCACTCTCTGTGGACGCTCATAATGCCTCTATTCACTCTTTAATTCTCTTCCCATCTGCTTTCCCCAGATGCCTGTTGCCGAGATAGAACAGCTCATAAAAATGTAAATGAATTCTATTAGATTTAAGTGGTTGTTTGTAAATATAAGTCTATTTGGCGTCACTGGTGTCAATTAGGAAGTGTGAACACATTCTTCCGCAGATGTTTAACTCAGCATGACGGATCCGTTCTGTGGAATGAAGCGCGGTCCTCTGGGTGCCCTGACCTAAACCGACAACTCAAATTACTCTCTGTTTGTTTCTCTCAAGAACAGTAACAGAAACCTGACTGATTTGACTTTGTAAATCCTCATTAAGTACAAAATAATTGGTTAAAATAATTCTTATAACCTGTGATTATAATAAAACTCTGTAGGTTCTGAATGAAATAAAAATGTTAAGGAATTAAAAACAAACTGATAAAACATTCAAGGTAAACATGATTTTCATGAGAACACCTGTTTACTGACAAATTTAGTGCCCTCTGGTGGCAGGAAATGGTAGTAAATTAAAAGCTTAAAACATTACAGACACAAGTAGCCTATCACACATGGTACATATAATATTTATAGGCTCTACTCTTGGTGTATTATTAAGACTGCTCTGATATAAGTTATTATCATCATCATGCCAATGATCATGTTTCGACAAGAGGGAACAGTTGTGGTTAGTGTTGGGGGTAACACATTACAAGTAACTTCAGTTACATAATCAGATTACTTTTTCAAGTAACTAAAGTAACACATTACTTTTAAATTTACAACAAATTATTAAAGGTGTCATCGAACGTTTTTTTACAAGATGTAATATAAGTCTAAGGTGTCCCCTGAATGTGTCTGTGAAGTTGCAGGTCAAAATACCCCATAGATTTTTTTAAATTATTTTTTTTAACTGCCTATTTTGAGGCATAATTAGAAATGCGCCGATTCAGGCTGCGGCCCCTTTAATTGCTCGCGCTCTCCGCCCCCTCCCGAGCTCTCGACTCTATCATTGCATAAACAAAGTTCACACAGCTAATATAACCCTCAAAATGGATCTTTACAAAGTGTTCGTCATGCAGCATGTCTAATCGCGTAAGTAGAGTATTTATTTGGATGTTTATATTTGATTCTGAATGAGTTTGATTGTGCTCCATGGCTAAAGCTAACATTACACACTGTTGGAGAGATTTATAAAGAATGAAGTTGTGTTTATGCATTATACAGACTGCAAGAGTTTAAAAAAGAAAATAGCGACAGTCTTGTCTCCGTGAATACAGTAAGAAACGATGGTAACTTTAACCACATTTAACAGTACATTAGCAACATGCTAACGAAACATTTAGAAAGACAGTTTACAATTATCACTAAAAATATCATGTTATCATGGATCATGTCAGTTATTATCGCTCCATCTGCCATTTTTCGCTGTTATCCTTGCTTGCTTACCTAGTCTGATGATTCAGCTGTGCACAGATCCAGACGTTAATACTGGCTGCCCTAGTGTAATGCCTTGAACATGAGCTGGTATATGCAAATATTGGGGGCGTACATATTAATGATCCCGACTGTTACGTAACAGTCAGTGTTATGTTGAGATTCGCCTGTTCTTCGGAGGTCTTTTAAACAAAGGAGATTTATATAAGAAGGAGGAAACAATGGAGTTTGAGACCCACTGTATGTCATTTCCATGTACTGAACTCTTGTTATTCAACTATGCCGAGGTAAATTCAATTTTCAATTCGATGGCACCTTTAAGTTACTTCAACAAGTTACAAATCAACAAGTTACTTTTTCAAATAAGTAACGCAAGCTACTTTGTTTTCCCATGTATTGACTGACAGCTCTCCTGTCGCCATGTTGAGAAATCGAAAGTAAGTGCAGAGGCGTTGTGAACATGATGGTTATTGTAGTTCTAGACTAAATGTGAGCATTTACTCATCTCACTTGCACAAAAGTCAGTATTCCTCAAAATGAATAAAAACTGTGAAATGCAATCTCAGAATATTGCACAAACCTGCAATAATTAAATATATTAAATTAAACAAATATACTTTATTTGTATTTGTGTTACTTTATTAACCAATGTCTTTGCTGCTGACCTTCGATGATCCAATTCAACCATACTAATAAGCAAAAATGACTTTAGAAAAACATTACATTTGTGATCAGCCTGAAGCTTATTCATTTCACTTTTGGTGTGAAAGGGCCTTTACATTTGCCAAAAACAGAACTTTTTTGTTGTTATTAAAAAAACAAACAAGCCCAGCCCAGGTGAGAATAAGTGATGCAAAAGTAATGGAACGCATTACTTTCCATAAAAAGTAACTAACACAATTAGTTACTTTTATTTTTAGGGAGTAATGCAATTTTATAATGCATTACTTTTAAAAGTAACTTTCCCCAACACTGGTGACCAGCAATAAAACATACCATTCAAAAGTTTGGGGTCGGTACATTTTTTTAATGTTCTTGAAAAAAGTCTCTTATGCTCACCAAGGCTGCATTTATTTGATCAAAAATACAGTAAAAACGATAATATTCTGAAATATTATTACATTTTTTTTTTCTATTTTGGTATATTTTAAAAAATTAATTAATTTAGTCATTTATTCCATGGCAAAGCTTAATTTTCAGCATCATTAATCCAGTTTTCAGTGTCACATGATCCTTCAGAAATCTAGTATGTCTAATATGCCGATTTGATGCTCAAGAAAGATTTATTATCATAAATACTGAAAACAGTTGTGCTGCTTAATTTTTTTTTTTTTTTTTTTGTGGAAAACGGGAAACATTTTTTCAAGATTCTTTGTTGAATTGAACAGCATTAAAAAGAAGAGAGTAGAATTAAAAAGAACAGCAAATTTGAAATAGAAATCTTTTGTAACATTATAAATGTCTTTACTGTCACTTTTTGATTAATTTAATGCCTCCTTTCTGAATAAAAGTATAGGTTTATCTCAAAAAAATCACATTGAACCAACTTTTGAAGAGTATAATGTACTTTCACTAACTTTTTCTTAAAAAAGGCTGCAGTTTACTTCATTGAGCATGTTTCAGTGCGCATGTTAGCAAATGAGCATGTTTCATTTGATTATTTGGATAGAAAGAAATCAGTGGGCAGGGCCCAAAGTCTTTCAATACTCTCCCCCAAGAGCTGATTTTGTGCTCTGCGTTTCTCCAGTTCATATAGCTGACTTCTGCTAAACTTTTAGCTGATTTACATATATGTGTTACATATACATGACCAATGTGTTTTGGATTTCTCCATCTGTGTGGAATGTTGTATAAAATATAGTAACTTTGAGGTGAGTGTTTGAAGACACTGGCCTCTAGTGGTCATAACATGAAGTGTTATTTTTATGGTCAAGCCTCATTTTAATCAATTACAGAACAAACTATTATAATTTTGCATACATTTTAGACCATTTTCATGTTTTTTGTCTTGGCTGTCAGATCAAATTAATGACAAGGGCTTATTAAAAATGCTAATACCCCTGAAAAATCAGAGCCACAAGGCTTGTAATAATCAGTTCAGTAGGTGACGGTTTCTTTCAGATAGACAGTTTCTTTAATGCGTATCCATCCTAGACATACAGGCTCCGGAAAGCTAGACCTCTCACCCCTCAGCTGTCTTACCTCTAGATCAGCCATCTGTATCCGAAGGACCTCTCACCCCTTAACATTCCATCTGTATCTCCCTCTAAATGAAGCTACGGCACCTCGTGTCCCGTATCCAAATTATACATCGGCTTCAAGTTGGCAGAATCCACCATGTCCACTCTGTTAATCTGGAATTAATGGGGAAAATCTGCAAGGGACAGAGAGTTTCATTGTGAGATAAAGCAGCAGGTGCTTTGGAGTAACGGTTTGGGTAGAAAATGAGTACAACTTAATCATTAAAGATTTGTTCCTCTCGCTTTCATCTTTAGTAGATCTGGAGCCGTACGGTCTAATGGTCTTAACAGCACACACACACACACTGGAAATGAATCTAATGAGATGAGTAGAAAGGAAGCTGAGCTGCTTAGCTTTTGGCCTGCGATTACATGAGATGATTGAAGAATATGACCCTCTTCTTGCTGTAATGTTATCCAGTAACTCCAAACAGCAAGTAAAAATTACTGTAAAGATATTTCGACTTGATTGATGAGGAAGCTTCTCTTTCTACCAGCTCAATAATAAATACCCAGGACTGGTGCAATCTGGGAATTACTGAGGATCTTTTTGAAGGGTATTATTACCAGCATCCCTGAGGGGAATCTTTGTGTTTGTTGAGGAGCCAGATTTGGCAATGTAACATCACTGAGAGGCATGATATCTCTGCCACCTCTTCGCTCGTTCTTCCTCTTTCTCTTTGTTGTTTTCTCTTTCTTGCTCTCCAAGCAAAGGCCCCCTGCTGCTGGAGAGAGATGGTCTCAGCATGATATCACTCAAACAAAAACTTTCAAGCCTTCTCTCTCTCTCTACACACACACACACATCAGTAAATGGTCTGACAGGAGTGTTGCACACCCTGTGAGCTCAGGCACCTCCTCTGTCTCATCCACTTAGCCTTGTGATTGCTCTGTGTACGTTAGAAAATCATTTAACTACCCGGCCAAAAACATTCAATAACACCAGACACCAAAACTGCTCTTTTCAGACAGTTTTATGGCTAGCCTTGAGTCAGTTAGACTTTCTCGGATTATCTAAGTTTCTCTGAGTAGTTGACAAATAGCAAGGACAAGAACTCAAGCTTTTTTTTTTTTTGCAGTTAAACACAGTTGCGCAAAATTCAGAATTAAATAATTGGCTCTCTTTCAATTCAGGAGTTTGAATTAAATTGGCCACATCTCATAGGAAGTTGATTTGGAATGACTTTTAATAATTACAACCTTTTATCTCATAATTTCACATTTTTGACATAATTAGGTTGTCATCATTTCAACTTTTATCCAAATTTCAACATTTTTTGTCAATTTACATTTGTTTCATCTCATAACTTTTACTTTTTATCTAAAGATTTTGGCATGTTATCTCATTATGATTTTTAAAATTCATTTTAATTACCTTAATTCAAATTCAGTTTAAAATCGAGATTTTAATCGGAATTTAAAAGGCATTCTCAATTATGTATGGCGCACACAATTTCATTTAAATTCTCCTGCTTTGTGACCATTTTTTTTTTTTAATTAATTTTCTGTGATATTTGTAAAGTACAAATATAACAGGTCATAGAACACCATGTTTAATCACTTTACATGAATTAGAACTGTAAAAATGCTGTATATGGGTCAATTACATAACATGCATATTTTTGTGTCCAAGTGCATTATTTTAAATAAATTGATAAATTCATGACATATATGAATTTACTCTATAAAATCTATTTAGTTTGAATTCATTTTTAGTACATTTAAATAAAACATATTAATTTTTGTTTAGTTATCTTAAACCCCTAAAATGTCAGGTGGTGAAACTGTCTGAGAAAACTATTTAAAATGGTGTCTTAATAATAAAAAATGAAAAACTGGCATCATTTTAGGTTTGAAACCTTTCATATAAACAAATTTTACAAATATCAGTTTCAAAGCTGTTGAGATAATTGTAAAACTCCAGCAATTTGAATGGCAGGGTGGCACAACTGCAAACATGGCTCTTTTATTATGAATTGACAAGGTAATAACAGTAAACATGATAATCATGCATCATCCGGAGGACCCCAGCTCATCCTTGTGGAAAGTGAAAAGGTTTGTAGATCTCTCTGCTAATTTCAATATGGGTAGGTTGGTACAATTTCCATGTCAGGTGGTACAACTACAGTATATACATACAACTATTTGGTTGTACCGCCTGCCATAAAAACAGTCAAAAATGAATTTAAACACTTTGAAATGTTATTTAAACACCGAAACGTGTTTAAACATTGTTCATGACTCAAAAATATCTATTACATCAGTTTTGAAAAGATTTTTTTTTTTTTTTAAAAAACACCCATTTTGAAGCATTATTGACCCATAAATAGTTTCAAATGAAGTCTAGAAGAATGTTGAGATGTTACGTCAATACCATGTAATTCAGAACAGTTCAATTCAATTCAGTTTCCTGTAAATGAAAGCCTATGAGTCATGTTGCTCAGGGTAAAAGGCAGAGAATTATAGTCAAAGTGATTTTATGCCTGTGCTTGAGTCATTGTGTCCTTCACACCGATAAAGAATTGAGTGCTCTAGGAAAGCTGCAATGCCAAAACATACAGCTAAAAAGAAACCAGTATATATAGTATGCTGCTGTTGTTTAGCATCCAAGATATTTAAACAATGTTTTTTAGATGCCTTTGAATCATGCTGATTATAGCAACATTTAAGCAAAATGAAATTCAAGATTTTCAAGTAGGCTACACAAATTATAAAGAGGTAACAACAATGCTAACTCAATCTCTGTGTCCTGGGGCCCGTTCTTTGTACGTAAACATGTGAAATCAAATGAATTGCTCATTACAATATGCTACTCTTGACAATGAAAAAAGTGTAAAGCCTTGGGAATCGTATAACAAACATTTACACATTTCATTTATCTATTAGACCTTTATGTCATTTTGTCTGCTTGGCTGTTTCCTTTTTGAATTATATGATGTCATTATGCATCACTGTATTGCTGATCATGGTTCTGAGGTTATCACACAGTAATATCAGACAACTAAAAGAGAAAGTTCACCCAAAAATTTAAATTTGCCTTCCATAGTATGAAGAAAAAAAATAAAAAATACAATGGAAGTCAATGGGGCCCTTCAACTGTTTGGTTACCAACATTTTTCAAAATATCTTCTTTTGTGTTCAGCAGAAGAAAGAAATTTATACAGGATTGGAAGGACTTGAGGGTGCGTAACTGCAGACAGAATTTCATTTTTGGGTGAACTATCTGTTTAAAAGCTTAATTATCACAATTAGAAGTTCTGGCATCTGTCAAATCATCTCAGATGTATTAAATAAGGTATGAAGAACGGACCCCTGGATATGCCACTAAAATGCCATAGAAAACAGATAGTCATATATAAGTCATACAATCCAAAAAACTGATCTGAAATTCATCCACATTGAAATGCCTGTCTGGGTTCTCCTACCAATATTAAATTGTAAATAATGAATTATTTCTCCTGATTATTAATACACCAGTTGTGTATGTTTAATGCAAATTATCCAAACATTACATGGCGATGAAAAGATGCGCCGAGTTACAAACTGCCATTGCTACATACTGTATATCAATCGTCCAGCTGCACTGTGGATGTGACTCATTTAAATGAGCAGCAGGGGGCAGCCACGTACCATATCTAAGACTAAATCTAAATTATTGCTGAAAAAACATCTGCCATACACTGAAATATAGTAGTATAATATATCAAAAAAGTAATGATGAAGAACAGAACTATATAAGAAGACCATAAATATAAAAAATACACTGTTATGTATACCGTTATGCAACCATGCACAAGGTATTTTTTCTGATATATTCTTTCCAACCCAACTTATTTAAAGGGGGAAAAAAAATCAAACAACCTCAAGGGGAAACAATCAATCATTCAGAATTCATATATTCCTAGAAAACATCAACATTAAATGATATCAGTCTCTCTTATGACTTCATAATTTTTTCTGACATTCATATAGGTATTATGTAGTATGCTCCGTGAGTTCTGGGTAAACACATTTTATAATTTATATATGTTTAAATTAAAATACTAGATTGACTTCAGGTGTGTGTATATACACACACACACACACACACACACACATACATATATGTGTGTGTGGCTACTCAGTGCTGTGAGATCAGCGGTTCCCATGCTAGCATTCCGTTTTCAATACTTATGGTGGTTTGCATACAAAACCTGTTATAATAAGTCAGATATACAGTATGTGCTCAGATTTAATTTTTTTGCCCTTTTGCAATGACTTACTCACCAGGGTAAGATGAATTCTCGGAGCTCAGTTTGTTTTGAATATTGAACTCTATTTTGCCTCTAAAAGGTCATTCTTAATATCTTAATAAAACAGCCAATTTTGACAGCAAAATATAATCACCTTCCATTTTTCTCAAGCAAACGGCTGTACCTCCCCATTCAGTCTGCGTCCTGAATCTCAATTGGAATCACCCTCCCTCTATCTTTCAGGATTTATGTGGACATTGATATAATATACGGCCTCTATTATACGTCCCCAGCTGATTATCATGGCAAAGTCTGGTGCAAATACAAGTCAGAAATGTTGCCTCATCCATCCCCTTTCTCTCAGCAGAGACGCAGAATCATTTACCATGAAAATGATTAATACCATATAAGCCTCCCGAGAGCGTGAGCACAGTACCCATCAACTTGTCTAACAGAAATTAAACATTCATCAAAATTCAGAACACCTCCTTGTCATCCAGAACTGAGCCTCTGTGATGGAACAGCACAGGGAATCTCTGCGGTAGAGGAAGTTTCATGTATGCCAGACTGTATTACTATATTTTACTTTCAAGCATCTGAGTAAAGCATGTTGATTAAGGATCAGCTTTTATGATTAAAAAAGAAAAAAAAGGTGAGAAACCTGTTTTCAGATCAGCTCTCAGGTACTGTTTGAGGCCCCCCAAATGCTGAAATCCCATCGAACATTCCATATTCTCCAGCTCTTTCATCTGTGTTTCCCACCTGGAGGTCTGTAATTCCACTGCAGATACAGAACTGGAACAGATATGAACTGCAATCCATTTCTAATGCACAATCTCTCATCCTCAGTGTCTCTGCCAGTTTTCAGACAGTCCCTAAAAAGATATTAAGAAAAGATATTCATATATCAAACATTCAAGTCATTTCTGTATTATAATGGAAGTGCAAAATTTGCTCTGAGACTAGGAATGAGATACATTCATATATACAGACATATAACAGTAAGAGCAGCTATAAATATTACAGGAAAAGCATGAATAATATCAGTGTGTGTACATAAGTGTGGCTGAGTGTGTGGTCTATATTAGTGGTTCACAATTTTAACACTGAACATCACATGAACCAGAATTGTTAATCATATTGTATAAAGTAAACAAAAATATACTGAAAATCAAACACTGACATCCATCCATCCATCCATCCATGTATATATATATATATATATATATATCATCTGACAGTCTCTAACTATCAATCTATCTATATACTTGTGGTTCACAACTTTTACACCGAACATCACATAAAGCAAAATTGTTAATCTTATTGTATAAAGTAAACAAAAATATACTGAAAATCAAACACTGACATTTATAAATAATATTACCAAGAGCTGCACTCTAAAAAATGCTGGGTTGTTTCAACCTAAATTTGGGTCAAACATGGACAAACCCAGCCACTTTAAGTTAATTTTTTTAAATGAAATTCTTAACCCAACGGTTGGTTTTGTCCTTATTTCACCTAAATTTGGTTTAAACAACCCAGCATTTCTTAGAGTGTGTATAAGTCTATAAGTAATATATCTATATATAATATATAATACTTAAATGGAATACGGGACTTGCTACTGCCAATACATACACGCCACACTGCTGTGAGCAAGTAAGACATGCTGCTGCTGTACAATATAGCCTACATGAATTACCCGTTGCAGATCAATACAGGTGGAGCTGGGGAAGGTGGAGGGTTTCTGAAAGCACACTGCACTGCTAAGCATGGAAGCTCATTGGCTACTGATACAGCAGGAACCAATCAGTGTCCTATAGATAATGATGTGATTACGAGCAGTTGAGTTAAGGATCTATTAGCCTGTGCCATCTAGAGTTTCATGATATATATGAGCAATATCACACGAGTAGCCGTGCGATATGGCTGTATATCAGCATGCTGTGATTCGTATCTGTGATTCGTAATCACAGCGTGCTGATATACAGCCATATCGCACGGCTACGAGTGTGATATTGCGTTTATACAACAGTTCGACGGCACGAGTGTGTAAATAAATAAGAACAACAACGGAGTGTCTTTAAAACCGTCTTTTGTGCAGCACTACTTCCTTCCGCCACGGATTCAAATCTCAATTTGACAGTTGGACCAAGCCTCCGTTACTAACTCTAAAACGTCACTTTAGAACTAGTAACGAAGGAACGTTGAGTCGCTTCATTGAAAAACATTGAATTTTGTACAGTATTAGTAAGTACAGACTAGAGAGAGAGAGAGAGAGAGAGAGTAGGCTATTACCTGTGTCTGGTATATTGCATTACATTCATTCTTCAAGTCGATGTCCATAATATTATATCCTTTATACAAGTCCGTTTGAATGTCCGCTGAGGAAAGCGATCTTTGTATTTGTCCTTTTTTACATCCATTACACCACAGCGCTAAAACAACTTCCTTTTGCAAAAGTTCCTTTCAATTTAAAAGTCTCTTGTGCTTCACTGACTCATTCTCCTGTAAAGTGTTGCCGCCATCTAAAGGCGTATTAATGTAATGTTCACTCAATCCATATTACTTAATGGACATATTTATATAAAATCATATTTATTAACAATAATATTTAGAACAACAAATAAGCACAATTGTACAGTTCAGTCAAATATAAAGCACTAGTTATTAAAAAAAAATTAGGTCACCATTTACGCTTGTATGTGGGTTTTTACAAATATTTAACGAATGAAAAGGATTTTAAAGAGTGTGTGACAAAACCTCCTAACTCCATTTTTCACAAGAATCGGAAATCACGTGACGCAGGGTAAAGTTAGTTCCGCTATGCGTCTACGGCTATTAGATTGATATGCTCTTTTCTCAAATATCGCTTCTTACCTTTTCTTTTTTGTCTGTTTTCCAAATAGCTTTTCTATAATCTACAAAGAAATTATTTTCTACTTGTTTGTAGCTTATACAGCCACTCAGACCGTTGATCGAATTTACCGGCAGGTGGATTTATTACGAGCCGTAAGCTACAGTAAAGGCTACGCAGCTACTCATTCAGCAATTTCGCAGATCGTATTACATACGACGAACATTATTTATATAATTTATTAATTAAAAAAAAAAATAATAATAACTCCCAATATATACTTTAATGTGGGATATAAAGTCGTGAGATACATATACTGTCGTGAGTTTAATACGTTTTAAAAATATATAGCATGTTAATCTCATATGGCATCACATCCCACATTCAAGCATATGTTATAATTAATCCTGATCGATTAAAATGATTAAACTAAGACAATTTCCAACACCACAATGTACACAACTATCAGTCTTTGCATGTTGCAACAGCACAACAATACTGTGCATTTCTTTAAGATGATGACGACAGGAAAATGAGTGAGAGATGACAAGTGTTTAATCCAACCATGCGAGCGGTCCTGTTCACGAATAGAGGATAGGCTTGTGTGAAGTTGCCAGTAATTTCCCCAGCACGTCGCTAAAAACACTTACATCCCAATATGTGCATACTTCCACCCTAAATAGACTGAATATTACAATGTCACATAGATGCAGTTGAGACGCAGACACTCTTTACAGATAGCGCGATAATGCACAGCCGCGCCAAACAGACACAAAGAATATAACCAGTTTAACGCCATCACTTCGACTTATTTATTAAATGTAGCTCTTAATGAGAGCTCTGTAGCCACCATATTCACCAAGCCGTTCATTTTCATAATTTAATTCGTAAAACGATGTTCCCGAACGTATCGACTATCTATCACTGTAACCGGAAAAACTTACACTGCGTGGCTCATTCCGGAAGCCAAAAACCCGGAAGTGTGAAAAAGGTCATTGGATCCTCAAACTTCAATAAGCCTATAATCTGCCTCACCTCCTGAATGAAGTCGACGCAGTTGGACTCTCCTCTGGAATGCAAAGGTAATAAAGATTATGTTTGGAAAAAAAAATTGTAAGCGTTTTCTTTACCAAAAAACCATATGTTTATAACGTTTAATGTTTTACGTATTTAAAGAGCAGAGAAGAGTCGTTGTCCCGTCTATGTACCAATATGCAAAAGGATTAACGAACGTTATTATTATCAAATTTAATATAGCACAATCGACTTGCTCTGGAACAAATAATAGTTAATAACCACAATAAGAGCCAACCACAATAAGCGGCAAATCCCTGAGGCACTGGCCGAGATTAAGCTGTTGTCGGCGGTTATAGAAGCACTGAACGGCCGCTGACGCACTCGAGCTCGCATCTCCGAAAACGTCAAAACAAATGGTAAAATAGGCGCTGTTATTAAATATGAGTCACATATTTCAGGTCTAAACAACTACATTCTCGCCTAAAAAACTATTAAAACTACAGTTCGTGGTACAAGAAGTAGTATTTGTAAAAATTACGGTTGATTTGATCGGCCGCCATGACGGTCACTTCAAGCGGAGTGATACAAACGGTGAAAAGGCAGTAGGAGTGCTGTTATCACTGAAATATCGCATGGCTATCAGCCAATCAGATTCGAGAACCAGACAGAACTGTTGTATAAATATATATATATATATATATATATATATATATATATATATATATATATATAATATTGTGTATTGCAGCATATGTAAAACAAATTAAATAATATTTTGACAGATAGCACTTGGAACTACACTTTCAGTAGTATGTATTTGATTTTCAATAGTTGTAGATGACTTTTAAAAATATTTTAACTTGTCATTTTAGTTCTCTCTATTGTTTTCACTCTGTTTTTCTATGTGTCCTGAAGGATTTATGAATTCCTGACAGCAAGATCCATTACCTCATTATTCATAATGTGTTGAAATATAATTTCACAGTTGTTTGTTTTGATAGTGGGATTAGCTTTTGAATTAATATTGAAACTATCAATATAGATGGCATTTCATACATATTCTTCCACTAATATGGTAGCACCATAATTCCATTCATTACGCCATATTGGATATGAGGCAGAATATATTGTAAACATGCTCTAAATGGAAATATAAGCACATAATCGCATGAATACTAACAAATATTATGGCTATAACTATCAATCTTTCTATTGTGGTAGATTTTCCCTACGCACCTGACTTAGGTTAAACCGGGTGTCCCAGACACCTATGAATCTATAAATTTATACTCTACTAAGCGTACACGAGTACCTGTTCGAGTCGGCCTGTTTTGGGGCACTATCACCTGGTACTAAGCTCTTTAGTGCTCCCCCACTAAACACTATCACTTGAGTATAGAAGTAAGATCTCTAGTGCCTAGTCTGCTGCACAGCCTAAAAACCACACAGACTCTAGACTATGCCTTAGAATATGCTTTAATAACAACCTCGTATCAATCAAAGAGAATCCCACCAGCAGGATAGGAGCATGGTAAAGCATTCTACAATATGAATGGTTCTTCATATGTCAAACCCTCATGTTACTAGGTAAAGCAAGATCTGACCAAATCATGTTTTTATTAGTTTGTTGGTTCCTCAATATCATGGGGCTATTATATTTTAGATGGTTATCTAGCTGTCCCTAAGTTTCATTTCCACTTTTCTTATATTTGGACATGATTCAGACACACACTAACTTAGGCCCATGCAAGGTTTGAGGACATTTAGTTTTTAAAAGCATATAAATGTTATTCCTACAAGGAAAAATAAATTTTAGTTATGATTAATTAAAAAATTCCATCTATCTATCTATCTATCTATCTATCTATCTATCTATCTATCTATCTATCTATCTATCTATCTATCTATCTATCTATCTATCTATCTATCTATCTATCTATCTATCTATCTATCTATCTATCTATCTATCTCTAGAAGGTCCACCCGTCTGCTCATCCATCCATATCTATCCATATATCTTTATCTCCATCTCTGTCAATCACCCGACAGTCTCTATCTATCAATCTACCTATATACTTTAATATATACACTAACAAACATAAAAATCCATAGAAAATTAAATAATGGCTAAAATAAGCATTTTTGTTTTTTTAAATGTACTTAATTGAATACAAGCAGCTTATATTTATAATCAAAACTACTTTTGTATTGTCTGGCACAATACAAGTATCCATTTTTTCCACTTACAGTAGATCATCGCCATCCATTTTGGGATTGACTTCTGACAAAACCTATGAGCAATAACTCAAATTTGGTCAAAAAAGCTATAGTAGGCAACATAATTAAGTTACCTGCCTTTTGGAACAGCCTTCACATCGTTAGCATATGATAAATTACTGATGGCACAGACATTGAAAAGCACAGCTTAGGATATCTGCTCAACTGCCCTGATAGACAAAATAAAGCCATGAAGCTTATTTGATGGAGCTGTAGTACATCTGAGAAGAATTTGCTGACTAATGTATCTGTCAGTCGCTCTGGCTAATGCACTTCAGGCTGTCCTCAGGTCAGCCCAGACAGCAGTGATTTAAAGGATCACAGAGTGAGCAAGGTGACTCTCTGAGTTTCAAGTGTCCCAATGCTGGTCTCTCAAATGGCCTGGTACTTGAAACACTTTCCTTCATAGAGTTCCCTCCTAGCTACACTTACTCTGCCAGAGTCTTTCATTTCTCTAAGCATGGTCCCACAGTGCTCCGGTCTTATGGTCCGTTGTGTCAACAGGCAAAAGTTCAGGATAGACTCATCTGGAGAGCTGAAATTCTCAGAGCGTTCTAACAACGCAGTTTGGTTGCTGTAGATTAACTGACTCTTCCTGATCTCTGGTTATATCAAGCGATGGCTTTCCCTAGGGCAACAATACAGGGATATATGCTGCCAGTCTGCAGTGCCAGTAAGAAACCAATTTATTTGGACTGATACAAACATGACAAGGAACCGATGCAGGGCTGAAGCAAAAATCAAGCAAGTTAGATTAGTGCTAGGGTTAGTTATTTGAGAAAATCTCAAGCCTAAGTATTAAACTGCCATTTAAACTTGCACTGTTTGTGCTAAAAACATGAGAAATAGACCAGGAAAGGTTTGCTGTTACTTTTCAAAGTAACCAGAAACACAATTTTCATTCAAAACGGGTAAAAAAAAAATGTATCAGACTTACATGGAAGTGTTAGTTGACCCAAAAATTAAAATTATCCCATGATTTACTCACACTCAAGCCATCCTAGGTGTATATGACTATCTTCTTTCAGACGAACACAATCTGAGATTTTTGAAGCAAAAAAAAATATTTAAAACTTTATTAACAATAATAACTATCTTCCAACAGACAATCGTACGTATCATTTTGCTGTGGAAGAGTAACCCCTGACCCGACGCATGACAAAATTACGAACACGGAAGCGCAGAGGATAGAGCAAAACAAAACAGTCACATTTAGAAGTCTAAAACAAGAATTTTTAAAGAGAAATTTCAGAGGATTTTGATATAAGATAAGAGGAGCTTGAGTTTGTGGCCCAGCCCTATTTGTTTGAACCGCGAGAGGAATATATACAGTTTTAAATATGGATATTTTTCTTACAAAAACGCATCGGTTTGCTTCAAAAGACCTTTATTAACCCCCAGAGCCGTATAGATTTTTTGGGCTTAAAAATGTGGCTCCCCTTCACTAACATAATAAAGAGCAAGGATATTTTTAAATATATCTCTGATTGTGTTAGTCTGAAAGAAGATAGTCATATACACCTATGGGGCTTGAAGGTGAGTAAATCATGGGATAATTTGAATTTTTGGGTGAACTAGCCCTTTAAAGTTGGCATGAAATGAAAATGCATGTATTTTTAAAATCCATGTTATAGATTCTGTCAACAATTAATCTGCGCATATGTTTCATTTTTTTGATCTCCCAATGTTTAATCAAAATATTATAATGATAATCTGATAATACATCACAATATGGAAGAAAAATTCTGTTGCCAGCCACTTCCATATCAATGTGACTTTAAAGCATGGAGCTGAGCATATCTCTAGGCTCTTTTGAGTAGGGCTAGTAAACAACAACCCAGAACACCTTAGCAACCACATAGCAACATTCTAAAAGCAACTTGAGAATACCAGCTGCATAGCAACACCCTAGCATCTAAGCAGCGAGATTTGCATTGTTTTGGAGCATAGCCTCCATGCAGAAGTCACATGTATTTGTTTGCACACTGAATATGTTTTGTGTGTCATTTAATTTATATTTGGTCTAGGCTCAAATAAACATTTACCTGTAACAAAGTTTTGCTAATCATTCTGACTGGTTCAAGCTTGTTATCAAGGTTGCAGTCAGTGTATTTGTGTCAGAGATGTCAATGAATATAATCATCTTTATGCCATGGCTTGACATACTCAGTTAAGCAGGATTGTCAAATAATCAATTTTTCCCACACACTTCATTTTCTGCCAAACGGTTTGCTGTTTCAACTCGGAATTGCTTCAGGGTTTTTTTTATTTATTTTTTATTTTTTATTCCCTGCGTGACGTTAGGGGTTTCATCGACATTGGAGATGACAAGCAGTTTCACTTCACTGAGCTGGTTAATGATTTTTCACATTCACATTCAAAGCCAAATTTAACAGCAAGTCACCTGCTGAGGTCTTCAAGGAGGAACAACGGAAAGCCAATATTACATGATTAATTTATGTTCACCTTTTGAACGCCATATGGAGTTACAACGAAATGCAGCGACCACAAAATATTTATTTGCTTTCTCAACCTGTTTCTGAAGTGGTGCTCCACACCTAAAAAAACAATTAATTATAGTGCTTCTCTAAAGTGGATGCTGGCCTTTTTTAGAGTGTTTTGCTGACACTAGGAAGTGTGTGCATGTTTTTAAATTGTATTAATGGCTGTTGGAAGTAGGCCACCATTTGTTTATTTGATTCACAAATTGGCAGGTGAAAGTCACATAATGTTTTTAATAACCTTCTGATGTCTCTCATAGGCCCACTTCCTCAGATCATAAAAAGTGCTTAGGAAAGACCAGGGAATGTTTAAAGTTGTAACATGGTCAGTTTAAACTCTAAAAAATGGATTGGAATGGAAAAATAGAAAGGATGTAGCATCCAAAAAATTTAATAGTATGTGTGGCATGTTTTAGGGGCTGTTTACACGACACCATTTTCAACTAAACAGAAAACTTTTTATTCGTTTTGGCCAAACGATACCATTATCGTCTCCATGTAAACTACAAAAAAGTGAATTTGTGAAAACGATGACGTCATGCGCATGCGCATTAATTGTTCAGTCTATAGGCGCTTAGTTTTTCCATTACCAACCCTGCGTTCCATTCGGAAGGGCTCATCCCTATGCCCTAATCCCTTCAAAGGGTTTACCCTCCAGAGTGAGAGCTTCGAAGGGATGAAGGGACAATCAAGAAGGGGTAGATTGTACAAGCTGCACCCTGTTTAACGTTAGTTTATTTATTTATTTTTGGTTTATCACACCATATTGTATATTGTGTCTATGTATTTGAAACATTTACATGGACTGATAAAGGGAGCTGTAAAGTATTTTTGTTGAAGTAGCCTACAATGTCATTTTGATCATAATAATGTACCAAATCTAACTCGTATAAATATTACAGTAGTATAGAAAAATACTATACATACATTTATAGGTAAAATCGAACTCCTAACCTCCTGTACCCATTCTGTGACGTCAAAGAACTTCCCTGTGCAAAGGATCATGATGGGCCCGAAGTGTGAAAATAATCATGGCCACCATATTGAAGGGTCATTCCAAACCGAAGTGCTCAAAACTGGCCACTTCAAAGGGCCCTTCGGAATGAAAGATTTGGAAGGGTACAACTGATATGGCAGCCATTATTTACACTCTGAAGTGCCCTTCAGAGGGCGATATATCCCGTTTGGAACGCACCGAAAGTGACTCTTTCCTCGCATGCATAATACAGCATTTTTAGGGTGCGTTCACACTTGTAGTTCGGTTCGTTTGGTTCAGACCAAAGAAGAAAAAAAAAAAAAAACATTTAGTCCTGGTCCGATTAGCGATCAGATTGACAATTTTATTACCGAACCTAAAGGCACAGGGATATTTTCACAACCTGATTGGCCGGATGATTGCCAATTCTGAGATGGAACTTACCAAACATCCAAAACAGTGCTGTGGTAATTCTGCTTGTTGTGTGTGTGTAGTCTGCATATGATGGTATTTTGGCCAGCTGAGAACTCGTGAAGAGCTTATAAAATGTGTAAAGGAGTCAAAACAGCGGCGAGAATCCCTCCGTCACACACACAAACGATCTGCTGCGTGGAGACGCGCGTCTGATGCCTGTCATGGGCAAACTCGCGACTATGACGAGAAAAACAGATATGCGTGACGATTCTGTCCTTTTAGCAATCGAACCAAACATGACAAGTGTTTTTGCGGACCATTTTGACAACTTTGTCGTCTTTACGTGAAAAACGCAAAGGAAAACTTTTCTGTTTTTTAGTATACATCGTTGTCGTGTAGACCTAGGCTACCCTGTACTTTTATGAGCGATTTAAAGGTGCCATAGAACGTCTTTTTAAAAGATGTAATATAAGTCTAAAGTGTCCCCTGAATGTGTCTGTGAAGTTTCAGCTCAAAATACCCCATAGATTTTTTTTAATAAATTTTTTTAACTGCCTATTTTGGGGCATCATTAAATATGACCCGATTTAGGCTGCGGCCCCTTTAAATGCTCACGCTCCCGCCCACGGAGCTTGCGCTTGCCTTAAACAGTGCATAAACAAAGTTCACACAGCTAATATAACCCTCAAAATGGATCTTTACAAAGTGTTCGTCATGCAACATGTCTAATCGCATAAGTATGGTATTTATTTGGATGTTTACATTTGATTCTGAATGAGTTTGATGGTGCTCCGTGGCTAAAGCTAACATTACACACTGATGGAGAGATTTATAAAGAATGAAGTTGTGTTTATGAATTATACAGACTGCAAGTGTTTAAAAAATGAAAATAACGACAGTCTTGTCTCCGTGAATACAGTAAGAAACGATGGTAACTTTAACCACATTTAACAGTACATTAGCAACATGCTAATGAAACATTTAGAAAGACAATTTACAAATATCACTAAAAATATCATGATATCATAGATCATGTGAGTTATTATTGCTCCATCTGCCATTTTTCGCTGTTGTCCTTGCTTGCTTACCTAGTCTGATGATTCAGCTGTGCAGCTCCAGACGTCCTGCCCTTGTCTAATGCTTGAACATGGGCTGGCATATGCAAATATTGGGGGCGTACATATTAATGATCCCGACTGTTACGTAACAGTCGGTGTTATGTTGAGATTCGCCTGTTCGTCGGAATTCTTTTAAACAAATGAGATTTATATAAGGAGGAAACAAAGGTGTTTGAGACTCACTGTATGTCATTTCCATGTACTGAACTCTTGTTATTCAACTATGCCAAGATAAATTCAATTTTTAATTCTAGTGCACCTTTAAATTCTCCGCAATGTCATCGGCCATTTTAAATGCGTGAGCCCTTAAATTAGAGTGGGTTCTGATTGGCTGTCAGTGTTTCACCGTTCAGCAGCTGGGAAAAAAATCGTTCTGTGATCCCAACGATTTATCGTTATCGTTGTAGCTGTGGTGTGGACACTGCTATTCTTTTATATTTATAACGATTTTTAAAACTATATCTTAATCGTTATCTTTATAGTTATCTTTCTTGGTGTGAAAGGGCCTTTGAACAACAGCACTTGATATTAACTTACACGGTTTAAGCAGGCCTATATATTTCTAAGCTACTTTAATTTGTAGCATACATATATGGGAATATTATGTAAAAGTTTGAGAGACATGGTTAAAAAAACCCACCGAGTTACAGACGCTGAAACAAAATGTAGTAAAACGCTGCTCCTTCTCCGTTAATAAAAGACCAATCTGGGATGCAGGAACCAGTAAAAACCAGTGCTAAATAATAGCCGGGGTATTAAATAACTAGGCAATAAAACAAACCGCCTTAGGATATCCAGCAAATACACCATTTGGAAACTAACCCAAGCATTGCACTTCAAATGCACAGTCACATTTCTTGAGCAAATGAAAACAGCGGGTTCTTTTAATCCTGTGGAAGCCTAGCCACATAAGCAATACCTCACTGAAGGAGGGACTTCTCAGCGTCTGCGTAGGTGAGTAAGTGAGTGCCCACTTCACAGTTACTTAGAGCTGGGACTACACTTCCACTTATTCCTCCGGATTTTCAAATTGGTATTTGCAAGAAGGAAAACAATCACGCAGACCTCACGCGCACTCGATCCGCTCCAGACACCATGAAGAATCCCGTGTGCTGGGTCGTCCTGACTGGAATATCCATCGCTTTTATCCAACAAGGTAAGATGAATCTTTCTCGGGAGATTTAAATATTATCCGGAAAGTTTTTTTTGGGCAGGAATACGATTGGTTTTCATTTGGAGATTATTGTGCGGGTCTCGTGTTGTCCGCGCTCGCAGATCAATGAAGACAAGTGCAACTATGTGGCGTTTTCTGCGGCTTTAAACTGTTAAGACGAGCATAATTCTGTTTGGCTTTTGTTTTGTATTTTAAGCATTTTAGACGGGGGGGCTGATGGTTTTGATGTATTTTCAGCATTTTAGACGGAGGACTGATGGTTTGACTTCATATTCGCGTTTGAAAGTTTTGTGTAAAGCGCACGGGATATGGTGAGAGGTCTGTCTTTCCAAACGCGTGCACTTGTTTCACATCTGCGTGACTGCGCAACAGTGCAGTGAATGAGTTTAGAGAGCAGTTCCCATCTTAGTTTCTGATAAACTGGTTTAAGTTGGTTGCAGAGATATACTGAGTTGTGTTTAGCTGAGTTAAGACGGGTTAATCTGCCGAGGAAATGACCTCTCGTGCTTAACATATGCCCTGTCAGGAGGACGCGTTGTCTCTCTTGCTTGTTAGAGATGCTTTGCTGTTGATGCATGATTTGATGAAGAAATGAAGCACTAATACGCGGGATAGTTCACAAAAAATGTAAAATTCTGTCATTATTTACTCACCCTCTTGTCTTTTCTTACCCAGGAGAGAAAAGTAGGAACGTCATGGTCGTCTTTTCCAGTGAAAGACAAAGAATAGGGGTGAATGTAAAGAAAAAAGATAACATAAAGCAAGTCCATATGTCTTGTATGATACATTACAGGACTTCTGAAGTCATATGACACCGACTGTGTGAGGACTGGAACTCGTGATTTTCGCTAGGCTATACAGCAGCTCTCCATAGAACATTCAATGACATAAGGAGCGATTTGTGATTAGTGAACGAATGATTCACTTGAATAGGATCTTTGTGAGGAATCGGTTGATCCATTTCACTTGACCGATGCATTTTAAAATATCCGAATTGCTCGTTCAACCATCGATTTGATTCGATTTGTGAGATCGACTCAATTATCTGGTTCCTTGAAATGGAAATTAATCTTTTTTAATGCATTTTATTATAATGAAATAGGCATATAATGTATGCAATTTCTAAATGCATTATATTATTGGAAATACAAAAATTGTTTTAATTTCTAGTCAAAATGTTACTCGATGGTGAAACGTCAAACTTCTCTCTGGTGACTTATGCTGGACTTCTCCAGTCATTAAGTCCACTTAAAGTCACCATCAAATGGACAATTATTTTTTTATGGGATATTGCAATATTTATTATAAATTATTTATCATTATGATTTATTATTACATAATTACTATAATTTATTAAATATAGGCCTATATGTGCCCTCGTAATCTTTAATAAAAAAAAAATAATAATTGACATTCTCTGATTATGTTTTTCTGAAAATCAAAAATTGACATCTAGGAATGGAAAGAAATGTAAATTCTGGGCCAAAACTAAAAATTAAGGATGCACTTAGCTGAAAACAGAAACCGAAAATAAAAAATAAATGGGAAATCAATTAATTAATCAAACTTTTTTAATAATCAACACTGAAATTTGTCCAAACATTTAAATTGCACACGAGGCAGTATTTATATCAACTTTGTAAAAACAAAATTGTTTCTACTTCTGTTTGTTGGTGAAATATAAATATTTAAATGACAATAAACTGTAATAACTTGTTTTCATGACAGATTTATTCAGAAATACATAAAATAATAACAGGTTAAGTAAAAATATAATGAATATGTAATAATGCATATATTTAGCAAAAAGCTCTTCTCTAGAGTTTATGGACATTGAATAGCTTTCTTAAGGTAAATTTAACTTTAAGTTACACTGTGGTTTTATCAGACTATCCTCCAAAAAAAGACCCTATAGGTAGTGTTTTCAATAACCTTATTACAACCTATATTTACGTTTTATGCGCCCTCTAGCCGGCGTAAAAATAATGACAGTGTCGTGTTACGTCTGTCGTCATGAAATGACATATGACCGTCGTTACCGATCAAAATGCGAGTTCATTTAAATGCAATGTGTGGACTTTTTACACCATTTGTCCTATTTCCATTTAGCAAAACTCATTTTTTTATTAACGACCACACCTACCCCAACCCTAAACCTACCCTTAGTCATTAATAGTGCATATACACTTTACGAGCACATGCGTTCCCTGGGATCGAACCCACGATCGCATGATCACATGATTGCATTTTGTTGCCTATTGCAATGCTCTACCATTTGAGCTAAGCGAAACCCGAAATTGATGCAGATAAAAGGGTACAATGCATTAAAATTAAAGTGTCCTGTTGTCGATAGGGGCGCAACATTAGCAAATGCTCCTATGGGTCATATTTCAGGGAAGTGACAAACGACCTATATGGGCGTATACTGTAGGTTGGAGGACATGTTGTTTTATTGACATCATTCCGCGGTCGAAACACTGATTGAGCAATTACATGAGACAGGATTCGTTTCAGTAAGTTGTAATGTATCTTTCAAAATACCTTCTGATGTTCATTCATGTTTATTTTGTGCTGTAACTAGTAGTAAAGAAGAGATAAGATGATTGGTTCACATGCGCTTGATCCGTGCTGCCGCTTGAACTGAGGCAGTACAGTGATCTCTCACGGCGTATTAAAGAGCACCAAAACCACATTGTTTGAATTTCATAATAAAATTGACAGAATTTTAAAATTACAAAGCACAAAGCTTTTTTGCAATTATTGGATGGCAGGTGAGCTACAAATGTTTCGTGAAGGTTTGTTCACACAGACTAAAAGATTTTTGATTTTTGACTTATTTACACTGTTAAAGAGTTGCATTCTCATGCTAAACATGGCCAAAGTTTCAAAACATGAATTGGACAGAGTATTTCTGTGCCAAATACACTGGATTTGGATAAGTTTCTGAAAGTTTTTTTTTTTTTTTTGAATATGGCCCTGTATTACATAATAAAAGGCGGAATTCCTTGTATGGGCACTTCTCCCTGATAAGTGCGCACATACAGTACAGTCCAAAAGTTTGGAACCACTAAGATTTTTAATGTTTTTAAAAGAAGTTTCGTCTGCTCACCAAGGCTACATTTATTTAATTAAAAATACAGTAAAAAATAGTAATATTGTGAAATATTATACAATTTAAAATAACTGTTTTCTATTTGAATATATTTCACATAGTAATTTATTCCTGTGATGGCAAAGCTGAATTTTCAGCATCATTACTCCAGTCTTCAGTGTCACATGATCCTTCATGTGTACAATTGTACAAAATATTTGTGTACAATATTTTTTTTCGGGATTATTTGATGAATAGAAAGTTCAAAAGAACAGTGTTTATCTGAAATCTAATCTTTTGTAACATTATAAATGTCTTTACTGCCACTTTTGATTGATTTAATGCATCCTTGCTGAATAAAAGTATTCATTTCTTTTCAAAAAAATAAAAATAAAAATTCTTACTGACCCCAAACTTTTGAACGGTAGTGTATAATGCTACAGAAGCTTTGTATTTCAGATAAATGCTGTTCTTTTGAACTTTCTATTCATCAAGGAATCCTGAAAAAAAAGTACACAACTGTTTTCAACATTGAAAATAATCATAAATGTTTATTGAGCAGCAAATCAGCATATTAGAATGATTTCTTAAGGATCATGTGACACTGAAGGAGTAACGATGCTGAAAATTCAGCTTTGCATCACAGGAATAAATTACTTTGTCAAATATATTTAAATAGTACACAGTTATTTTAAATTGTAATAATATTTCACAATATTACTGTTTTTTTACTGTATTTTTTATTAAATAAATGTAGCCTTGGTGAGCAGACGAAACTTCTTTTAAAAACATTAAAAATCTTAGTGGTTCCAAACTTTTGGACTGTACTGTATATCACCCAGAGTGAGAGCAAAAGCACGCCCATCGATGCGCTTCGTTCGGGTTATGGAAGCTGAGAGATTTTTCAACAATGTCACCAAAGAAGTGTGTTTTTGGTTGTGAGGGAAAGATAACCATTTTCAGCTTCCCAAAGAACCCAGTGTTAAGGGAACAGTGGATGCAGTTTGTTTTTCCGGGGCAGCAATGGAGTTGCTCTGCCCACGTCACTCCTCCAGGAGCTCGGCTTTTTTTCGGAAAGAGTTGGTACAGCGTATCTATCTTTTATAAATATGATAAAACTAAAGACTTTTCGGAGATAAATACTACTCTATAGGTACTCAAGATTAACATGAGATTGGCGAAAACTGTGTGTGTTATGTACCCTTTAAGGAACCATCTCATTACATATTCAAATCGAGAAATTAATATAATCAAATTCAGAGCTAGTGTCCACACAGCTGACGTTTAACTTTTGTAGCACACATTGTGTGCACGAAACAGATGCTGAACACAGTCAAAAGGTGCCATCAGAAAAGTGGTAATTAGATGTATGTTTCGGTCGCTGATTTTAGCCCTCCAAAACCACTTCGGCCCGAAACCTTAAATAGCTGTTTCAGCCAAAAATTTTGGTAGTCTGTCCAATCAATTCTCAATGGACAAAATCAGGTCCTGCCCTACGTACATTTATTCTTGTTTAAAAGCTGTTTCACTCAGATATAGTCGTCACAATAGGAAAGAAAAGGCTATCGCAACTCTTCATTTCATACAGTCAACTGCAAGCTCACATTCAGATCTGCCTTCATTGTTTTCTTTTCCGAAAATTTGTTTTGCTCGGAACTGTCATTTCTTCACTGAAGTTGATAATTTTCTGTGAATAAAGACTTCAATTTGAGTTTGTTCACTACACAAAGCTAAAACTTAGTGTTCAACAAAAAAAAGAAAATCAATTGAATTGACATAAGGGTGAGTAAATCATGACGGGAGTTTCATTTGTAGGTGAGCTAATATTGATGAACGTCAACATTTAAAGGTCCCGTTCTTCGTGATCCCATGTTTCAAACTTTAGTTAGTGTGTAATGTTGTTGTTAGAGTATAAATAAAATCTGTAAAATTTTAAAGCTCAAAGTTCAATGCCAAGCGAGATATTTTATTTAACAGAAGTCGCCTACATCGAACGGCCAGTTTGGACTACATCCCTCTACTTCCTTCTTTAATGACGTCACTAAAACAGTTTTTTGACTAACCTCCGCCCACAGGAATACACAAGAGTTGCGTTTGTAGAGTGTGTTTGTCGCCATGTCGTCGAAACGCTGTTATTTTCATCCCGCAGTCCAATCACCGGGTCTGATTCCGGCTCAAATTGATAGGGTAAAATTAAAGACATGTTTACAATAACACTGAGCGCGTGCATCTCCACGTTATGGTAAGAGGCGTGACTTTTCCGGGCAAGGAGCGCTAAGCTGCTGTCGAATCACAACACAGGAACCGCTGGCACAATCAGAACTCGTTACGTATTTCTGAAGGAGGGACTTCATAGAACAAGGAAGTCATCAGCCCGTTTTTATGACAGTGGAAACAGCGGTATACAGATAAGTAAATTATGTGAAAAATACTGTGTTTTTTTACACGCGAAACATGAACACATGTTATATTGCACACTATAGACACAATCAAAGCTTCAAAAAACCACAAAAAACGGGACCTTTAAGTCTCAGACATTGTAATGTCTAGATGTGTTCAAGGAAAACTTCTTTTTAAAAACAAATACAAGTGGTGACTTTATGGTCAAATGAAAATGGAAAATTTGATAAGTACTCTATTCAGTCTGGTTCTCAAGTGCTCGTATCAGAATCCACATACTCAGTATCTGACCGTGACATGTCCCTCTTCAAAAAATGTTATGTATCCTAAGCAAATATACATACTTGTCCTTGTAGCCCACACTGTCTGCACAAGCAGCTTCCTCGAGTGTAGAATTAGACTTGCGTTTAATGGAGGTTGTCAGGGGTTAAGTGTGTTTTTTTCCCCCCTTTGGGACAGAGGGATGGGGAGAGAAGATGTCATTGGTTGCCAGTAAGTTGCCAGGAAGCTACAGACTCCCCTGCAGTGCTCAAGCCAACATCCCTCCAGGCCTGAACTGTCCATTGAACCCCCTGTCACTTTTCTAACTCTTTCTCAGCCAAGGCAGGAATTATATGTCATTAAATTGAAATTTGGTGTCACAGCTGTGGTCCAGCTTCACACAGGGTGAACAGAGTACAGTGATTTAATAGAGAAAACTTCCCTTTGAAGTAGACTTTAGGATCATGGCTCAAGAAGAAATCAACTCATGAAGTTTAATTAGTGTTTGACAGCGGAGCATGAGGCGTCTTTACAGTAAAAATAGAATCTACAATAGTTATAATTCCCAGAAATTAACATCTAGGGAAATGTATTAAATATGCATTTCACTGACTATGAAATTAAACAACATAATGAATATCATGGAGGATTTTTATTTGGCCATATTTTTTTCTTATGGTGTCATTAGACCAGGTTAATTTGCATTTGAGATTTAAATTTTGTGGAAAAATGCCTTAACATATAGCAGTCTGATGAAATAATAAGTCAAGATAGAGAAATTATGAAAACTTGTGGTTGAGAGGTGTGTCCCAATTTGCATCGCACTATTTGTAGTTGTCTGTTTTTTTAACCACTTAAATTGGTGAACACGTATGAAAAAACATAAAATATTCAATCATTCAATTATTGATTTTTGTGCAAATATTCATGTTTATTTCTTACTTTAAACTTTATTTTAATCTGTTAATCTGCTTAGCAATAATGGTTCGGTTCAAGTGGTTCTCCTGATATAAAAAACATATTAATGGGATGAAAAAAAAAAAAAAAAAAAAAAAATATATATATATATATATATATATATATATATATATATATATATATATATATATATATATATATATATATATATATATAAAGGCTTCACAATATTCAGATATATTTGTTTTAGCCATAATTAGGACATGCAACAGTGTAGTCAGTGTACTCTTAATGTTAAAATGACCTGACCTTTAGTTTGAAGAAGGCTTTTATTAAGATATCAAATGCTGCTTTATCTATCCAAAGTGACACATTCCCGCTGAGTCTCAGCGTGATGTGTTATTACGCAAATTAGACCCATTAGGTGTTGATGACGACAGAAAGTAAGTAGTGCTGATTTCAGCCCTAAGATGTAAAATGATCTCTTTGCTAATTTCATCAAAAGGACAAGAGGGCTCACACATTTTCTCAATTGAAATGTTATTGTGTGTCTCCATTATATTGACGTAGGCTTTATGACCACAATTACTTCTCGGGTTGTTGTTGTGCCTTTCATTCCAATTACTTGGAGGGAATGTGATTTTTAGTGTTTACTGAAATGCTTTTTTTCTTAATAAGAACACAAAAACGACTCATTCCAGCAAACTAATTCAGAAATCCTCACATCTGCAGGGAGTCCTGTGAAGCTGGAGTGATTTTGGTTGTGAAAGAATAGAAGATTATAATATGTATATGTTTCATTGTGTGTGTATATTAGAGAAGTAGTTTTGTGTCAAAAGCTTTAAAACCAATTTCCCATCTGTTTTGGCTTTTTTTTGTGTGTGTGTGTCCATGTAAATCCATGCCTAAAAATTGAGTTGGCAGTGGCTAGTAAGTAGCTTTAGAGCTAATCTCAGACTCTCTGACTTTTCTATGAGCATCAAGCCTGCTTGTTTATTCCATAAGTTATAAGGAATAGTTTAAAATAGCCTTCATATATGATGCAAACAGCAATGTACTAGTGATCCTAGTGGCTCCAGCACTGTTCATTAAACATCTGCCGCAATGACGTGAGAAGATTCTGTCAGACACTGTGCTCATTCACAAAAGCCATTGAAGAAAAGTACAGCATTGTGTCCAGTGAGTGATTCTGTGAAGTATGAATGACCGAGAGGTTTAGATTAGGACTTGGCGCAGTGAACATCCATAGATGGGGCTATTCATGGGTTGTCACGTCTGAAGAATGCAGCTTTCATAAGTTGGCAGCCCAATATCGCTGTTTCTATGTAACCAGCATGTCAAACAAAATGCAATTGGAAAACTTTTAACTTTTCAAATATTCGCTTGGGAACAATCAAGTGATTGTTCAAAGTCGTGAGCACTTTAAGAATCCTGGAAGAAGCTGTTTTTAAGACAAATATAGGTCAGAAAATGCAGTGTCCAAAATGGTATGTTTCAGGTTTGAGATCTGTGACATTAATGGCTGTTTCTTTTCATGCTTCTGAGTCTTACTCTTCTGAAGCTAATAATAAGACGTGTTTTAGCCAGTGCTGTTACTTTGGAAACTCTTTCAAAATGGTACACAGCTGGAGCATGCATGCTCTTTCTCTTGAAGCATTAATGAACCTGTCAAACTCTTCTACACTCACCGAGAGGCAAACATCTCTGATCGTACAGACTGCATCTCAGTCTTATTAGTGTGATTGTAGCGACTTCACTGGCAGAGGTCATGAATGGCTTGAAACATAAAATATCAGATATGCCAAAACTTTACCATTTCATCACATAAAAATGCAACACTATCTATAGCACAAAAATCTATAGCACAAAAATACATAAAAATGTGTTTGTTTTATACATATTTAGTAATTGTTGATCTTGTGCAAGTCAGATGTTAGCTGCTGTATAATTAATTGCAACGTTGTACACTAAATCCCTCCAAGCTTTGGATAAAGTAGATATTAACCATATTCAGCACATTCTTGTTGGGATTTACTAAGGCCTGGGACACAACAGATGGTTTTCAAATCTTAATTGATTTTAGAACTGAGATCACAGACAGACAACCAATTTTTAGCATTATAATCCTCTGAACGCACACACTTGATGATTCAGCCGGACCTCGAGACCACACACTTGTTGATTGTAGGACCGATTTCACATTGATTCGCGAGATCAAACGTGACTTGAGAAGAAAAACAAATGGAGGACAATTGACTTTGTCAGCTAACTGTCTTGGAGCATGTTCTGTTTTTAAGTAGAAAAAAAAAAAGCATACGGGTGAACTTCTTTCTCAATACTTTCGTGGCATGTTTATGGCTTCCATGTTTAAGTTAGAGAAGCATGCAACATCCGGTAGGTCTCTCTCATTGTCTATCGTGGGTATCACGTCAGAGGCAGCCCGATCAAGAGTTTTGATATTTACGATTGATCGTTTGATATTTACAATTTGGAATTGTGGAGGCTCTGATGCGATCGGGATTAGTAAAATAATGGTAATGACACCACACAATTGAGGATTTTCTGGACAAAAAGTCGGTTTCGACAGGCCTCAAATCAGGCCACACCCCCAAGATCATTGGGGGGTGCAAATAGGGCTCAAAATCTCTCTTAAAGGGGTCATGAACTGCAATGTTTTATTGTTTTAGAATGTTTCTTGTTGTGCACTTATACTGTTAGTAGTTTTTTTACATCAAAAATTGTCATAATTTAGAAATAAAAGGCAATTTTCCTACCCTGATTTTAGCCCTCTTATTTGAATGCTCTGTTTGAAGGGGTGTGTCTGCTGTGAGATTTCAGTGTAAACGCCCACTTCTGTTATTGGCTAACACCTTTGCATATAAAATAACGTTAGTATTACATGTTAAACTCTCTCAAATTTTTTCCAAGTTTTTACTATTACAGCTCTCAAGGTTAACTAATCATGTAAAGTGTTGATTATATTTAGATCTATGGCATTATATTTAGATTGTGGCATGCAAGGTTGCAGTGATGAGCATGTAAGGCCCCGGTATACTTCAAACGAAATCGAAGAATGAACTGATGTGACGTCATTTAGAACAAAATCAGGCCAAAACGAAGTTCGTTTTGTGTTCTTTTTGGAAGTTCGAAATGGCTTGCCAAAGCGAACTTTCAGGAAAAGTTCGCTCCAGCACCAAAACACCTTCGTACTACCATTGGTCCATGACGATAACATAATAGGAGGTGTGCGCTGAGGCTCCGCCTTCACCCGCGTGGAACGCGTCTCTGATTCATTTCGTGTGTTTGAGTTTGTCGAGGTAAGAGCTCTGCGCGTGAAAACATAAACACACTGGATAGCCGCTTTATAATACAAAATGAAGTTGTGCTTGTAAAAAAAATGAGGCATTGTTTTTTATGTTTGATACTGTAAAGCTGCTTGATTTTAAGCAATCTATTAAATAAAGTGCTATATGAAGACGTGACGTGACTGGAGTGCTACTTTGCAGAGCTCGTGCTAACATACCCATGCTGTTATGATCAGATGCTTTTCTTATGCTCTCTATAATAAATGCTTGCTGTTTTCTCATTTTTGTTGTGTTTATTTTGTTACTGAGAAGAAAGTGGATGGCACATATTTACATATTCATGTAACCGTCGCTCTCAGCAGTGTGGGCGGCGTCAGATGTTCGTTTACAGTATATCCCTGGTCACGCATTTCGAACTTCGTTTTACCCCTAAACGAAGAACGAAAAAGATCTTCGTTTGAAGTATACCGGGGCCTGTAGCCAATTACAGACATGTTGAGCACATGAATGCAGCGATCTCATCATTGCAACTTGATTTCTGCACAATAATGAATGCTTTCATAACTAACAGTGCAAACACACTGTAAATAAGAGATTCTTTGATTATTACGGGAGTTTTGGCACAAATCACAGATCAGGCATTAGAATTAACACGGTTACTTACATGTTCTTGCATTACTGTTGAGTCCATATCGTAAATGTCTGTTTGCAAAGCCTGCTCCAAAATTGTGACTGATTTACCAAAGAATCCACAGTGAAATGTACCGCATACAAATAAATAATGCTCAACTGAGACAATATATAAAAATAAATAAAATAACCACATTCCTATCATTAGGATTCTTTGGAAGGTGTTATTTTTAGTCCAGTGAGTGATCCTGTGCTCTTCTCTCTTCCTCATCTCACTAACGCCAGTGGGCGGGGCCAAAGTTGCAATGGTGTAGTAGGTGTTAATTTTCTTCTGCAGAGGCGGTCTTTGACCTATCTATTACGTCATAAATAGGCACATTCTAAGTCACTGGGTTTGTAACATTAAAAGCTGTTTTTGGACCAACAAGGAAGTTTTCAGTTCTAAAGTGTTATGACCTCTTATCAAAAGTTCAAACAAAATTTGACCCCTTTAAAAAAGAGTGAGACCAGCCTTAAAAAAAAAACTAAAAATCTATTTTTTTTTTCTCTTTGAGGGTCATTTATGTTAGTCAAGTAGAATTCTTTCACCAAAAACAGTCGATTTAAATTTTACCTGACCATTTTCTACATTTTCTCTGACCCTCAGAGTTAACCATGACTGGTTTTGTTGCTGTGCCTTTAAGACTTATATGTAATTGCCCTTTAACAACATTTAATAGTTGCATATAGTTGGTGTGGTTAATCCTTGAATAATGACCTCTTTACAAAGCTTGCATTGCATTGTGGGATTATGTGATATTGAATAATCATGTTAATAACTGCAATGATTTTGATGGTAATATAAAAATAAACAACATAAAGAATATTGTAATGATTTTTTAAATCACCTTTTAATCCTAAAGAGCATATCATTACTCTAATTTCACCCCTTTTCTTGTGAATCGCGAGTATGTGAATGCGTTAACACAGATTTTTAATAGTCTGATTTAAACTTAAGTAGCAAAAACATCATTTCAAAACTCTGATTCAGCAATTTGCTTGTCATTTCTCAAGAACGTTCACGTTAATGTTCATTTTAGCAGTACATTTCCATATGTTATCTCATTTTTCTTAACCGTTTGAAATAATTTCGATTTTTTTTTTGTTTGTGTGAAATAACTCCTACTACTACTAGGTGTTGAAGATCAGTGTTGTGTTGTTCATCTAACAGATGGTGGATAGTGATTGAGCAGCACATGTTGAGACTAATCCCTATGTTTTTGATTAGTATGTGGCCTCTATGAGGAGTGAAGAGGTAGAGTAAAGCCTGGACATTTCAATTAGAGCTATCAGGGATTGTGCCGTTACCCCGTACAGACCCTGATTAAAAAAGCTCTGCTAATCTATCAGAGTGCTGCTACTCAGCTTTTAAGGAATAATGGGCATTACTTGTCAATAAAGAAGTCTTCCAACTGAAAATGGCATATATCGGATCAATCAGCCTTTCAGTTGAAGCCAAAATGACTTTGAGTAGTGTTATGAATCCAGCAAGCATGGTTTTTTCTTTATTACATTACATTTAAAGTTTTCATCATTTTAATTTCTAAACGTTCACCTGGAAAGTTAGCTTTCAAAGCTTCTTGCAAGGACTCAGTCAACATGTTGTCATAATCTTATCACGTTCTTTGAGTTAAATCTAATATGTGTGAAGTGTAATGAAAAGAAGACACAAGCATTTAAGGCTGAAATTACGGTTGACTCAGCATTCACTGAATAGCTTTCCGGCGCGACTTTTGCTTTGCTCGTTGAATTTCATGGAGGCTTATGGAAAGCTTGTCATAATTAATGTTAAATGCTTGAGTGGAAATCTTAATGGCCTTTTTGGGTCACTGTTGAAATGGAATTTTCTCATTAATCATAGGCTCTTTGTTATCTGATTTTTTTTTTTTTCTTCCCTTTTACAAATACTTCTATTTTACGCTAAGGAGTAGTTCTGTGCAAAATGTCTTCCTCACACCCACATTGCGGTTTGAAAGAAACATTCGTCCTTAAAGACGTACAACATTCTCACTCTTGAATGAAATGATGCATTGATCAAACTCAATCTAGTATACAAAGTCATGTACATCATAACATGAATTTACAACAAATCTAGGGAATTATAGACGGCGTTTTGTGCGGGGAAATCTAGTTTGCTGAATTCCCTGGTCGTTCCGCTTGTGTTTCATTTGCCATTAGCATTGGAAATGAGTAATTTCCACAGGCTGTCAAATCACAATAACCTCTTAAGCAAGCTATGGAAATATTCATTCCCTTGAGAAGTTTTGTTATAAGTGGACCCTGCATGGCTCAACAACTTGCCAGCGGTTGGAGGAATTCATCTGGTTGAAATCGATGATGTCAGCTCTCTTGTCACACACATCAAACAAGATTTGTGACCCAAATCTTGTAAATATAAATATTTCATAGTTTCATAGTTCATTTTTCGCCTCCTTAATAACATTAGATTAAGTTAGGACCGATAATAGCTCATCTCATTAAAATTTGACACTTAATCAAGCAATGTTTGCAATCGCTCATTTGCATGCCCCAGCAGAATTAGAAGTAGTGGTTGCATATTTATCAGGATGCTTTAATAAGGATGTAAGTGTTCAGGGCATAAAATATAGAGCTCAAGAGCATTTTCTTCTTCTTTTTTTTTTTTTTTTTAAATATATGATTAACTTTTTTTTTTTTTTTTTAATCTTGATGTAAATGTAGTTTTCCCTCCAGGTTTTTTTTTTTTTTTTGTCTTTATCACCAACATCCAGGTCTCTCTCTCTCTTTTTTTTTTTTTTTTTTTTTTTAACTCATTATGACAACATCTAGATTGCAGTGGTCATCTTTGGACCACTTCAGATGACTTTGCCATGTCATTGAATAACATCTTTAGATTCACTGCAGTAGTCATGGCGCAGTTCAAGTTACTGACTACTTAATCTTCAGGTCAGCCACTAAATTATAAAATGAAATGCTAATACCGGTGAGTACAACCTTAGAAATTCAATATTCCCTCTGATATGAGCTAAGGTAGAGGTTTATGTAAGGAATGCTCAAGAGTGCGTCTGTTACATCTGTAATATAATAATGCTTCTCTTAGGGACTCACCTTGTATCCTGCTGTCTAGATTTTATATATTTATATGCTGCCTGCTGTGAACGTGGAGATTAGAGCAAAAACGACATATAGAAAGACAAAGATTAGAAGAGAATATGAGTTGTTATTTTGAGAATTTTTTTTTTTTTTTTTTTTGTCCTCTACAGCCAGAAAGTCACATTTTGGCTGAGATGACAGAATTGCTAGTCAAAGCTGACTTTAAATTCTCACAGTGTAGTTTAGAAGTTTTCTACTAGGATTTTATCGAACAGTGAACCTACTGTACATGTTGATGAAAACAAAAATTAAGCATATTTACTTAGATTTTATTGTGTTATTCTTTTTTTAATGTCAGCATTTGACAAAAAGTAGTGCATTCTAAAGCAAGCGAGTGATTAAATGGCACTGTCATTGTTAAATTCCAAATACTATAGAAGGCACTCATGGACACTTTTTAAAGGGGTCATGACATGAGAAATCTAATTTTTCTTGATCTTTTGGCATATTAGAGGTCTTTGTTTCATTAATACACCCTGCAAGTTCCATAACTTAAAATGTCCTCATCATCAATAAAAAAGCATTTATATAATCAAGCTGTAAAAATACTTAGTTTGAATCCGAGGTGGCATGTGATGTCACAATCATTTGCATACGACTGCCTCTGAGGTAAGACGGCAACACCTATTTTTATATCATCGCATCGTTGGCTCTGCCCACTGGTGTTCAGTCGATGAGCAGCGAGTGGATCTAAAGTAGGCCTAGTTGTTTACGATCAGATTGTGATGCCATGCAGACATTGTGCTGTTCCTGGCTGTGGAAAAACATCTTTGCATAAGCTGCCGATTGGATCCCGATGTCAGAGAAAAATGGATTCAGTTTATTTTCACATTTCACTGTCGATTATTTGGTAATTCAGTCGCAATATCGACGCAGGCTTTGCAAACAGACTTTTGCAATATGGATTCGATAGCAACACCACAAACATGTAATGATGAATGATGCTGTTACACTGTTACTGTTTGCTGTTAGTTGTGGTAAAAACAAGCATTTTGGGAGTGCAGGATCGAGTTACAACGATGAGATCACTGAATTCACGTGATCAACAAACTGTCCTTGATCTGCTCAACAATACTCATCACTGCAACCTTTCATGTGATGGGAAAAGATCTAAATATAAGACTATAATGAACACTTTTCAGCATTCGTTAATCTATTGAATTCATTAATAGTAAAAGTATCTGAGAGGGTTCCAATCACAGCAGTGGGCATTTACGTTTACAAGTCTCACAGCAGATACTGCCCTTCAAAAAGTGCGTTCAAGCCAGAAGGCTAAAATCAGGATAGAAAAATTATGTAAACATTTTATGATGTAAAAATCATACTAACATTATAAGTGCACCTTAGGAAACAGTATAAAATAATTAAAAAACACTTCATGACCCCTTTAAAAGTCAGCATGAAACGAAAATTTCTAAGCACATGTTAGTAATCTTAAAGGAGTTTCTTTTTTTTCCTTTTATATTTTTGACCTTCTAATTTTAATTAATTAAATTGTCAAGCTCAATCTTCTGGTGAAACAACAGACTTCAACAATCATTTAATCCCCTTTCTAACTATGGTATTGACTGCAGCTTTATTCAGATCTGCTTCCATCCAATCAACAACATAGAATCAGTTTGTAGAACCGCTTCAGTTACATCATGACTCTAACAGCACTTTGGCCCTGTTTACACCTGGTATTAAGATGTGTTTTGGTCGATCCTGATTTCTTCGAGGAGAGGGTCTATGGGTAGGTAATTGTATGGGCTTTTTCAGATCTTTCGATCTAATGGACAAAATAAGCTTGTGCAATGTACATATGAATGTGCACTGGGATGAAAGAAAATATGAAGAGAGCATCAGCTTTCATTTCTGCTTTGATAGATGCAAGACCACACCGAACGCTGAGTACATGTTAGAAATCAGGAATGGTGAGAGAACATTGTGCTTGGTACATTTTTCGTCGTCAAACCAAACTTAGGTCTTCAGCTGACAATGTTGTGAAACTTTGGTTATTTCATCTATTTTTTGGCTTTTGTAAATTTTTTTTTTTTTTTTTTTTTTTGTCTGATGTATTTTATTTTATTTATTTTTAATTTCCAGTTTTCTGATCTTATAGCTTTGCAACTGGGCAAATATTAATCTTTTTTATGTACTTGTTAGTTAGCAACCTCAGATACTGTGTTCTTCTACTGGCCTCACCTGAACCACAGATCTCGACCAGGTACATCACAGCCGTCAGCAAAACATTAGTCTGCTGTTTTTTTTTTTTCTCTATAATGTTCAAAGGATACTTGGAGCTGTTCTTTGATGGGTAAAAAATAACCCTGCTGTATCCTTGAAAGCGGCATTGCAACGGTGCTGGAATGCAGCTCATTAGCTGTAGTGAGAGAGACTTTTCAAACTATGATTGCTGTTGATTACTGTGGTGGGCTGTGTGGAGAGATGTTAAGATGTGAGAGAGGACCTAAAAATCATTTCAGGTGAAATATATTCATTAAAGCCTTCATATATGCAGCCAGTCCATAACATCTCACTGAATACTCATCAAATTAATTATTGTTGGGACAATGTCTTGTTATAGCTCACGGAGAGCCGTATACATCAGGATTTAGTTGAGTGCCTTATTTCAGTTCCCTTTTCTCTCTGCAGTGTTTATTCTTGTACGGTTATTGCAAATAAGCTTAAGGAACTGCAAGCTCAGCCTGTGCTTCTATTAGAAATGATGAAGATATTTCTCAGGAGAGGTTTAGAGGGACCGTGGATCAGTGCTCATTGGTCCGTACATGGTTTTCGACAAAAGACTAGCACCCGTTGTGACATCAATAATCCCACGCTATACAGTGGGATGCCATTTAGTTTAAAATCTAAATTAGGAAATCCCAGCAGCAATACTAGAATGATTGATTACATGGCCTGTTTGCATACGCTATTGAGCTTTAAAGTCACTCGTTTATTTTATCTTTCCCACCAGATGGTGAGATTTCTGATTATTTACTTTTATTCATCCCACAAGTTTTCTCGTATTTTTGCTTTGCAGCTGGATAGTGTGAGTAGCTTCATAATGTGTTTATTTGTATGCACAGGTATTATGAGAGATTTCATTTCATGTTTACTTTAGTATGCATGAGTTGTTTACTTTGCTTTATAATCTCATTTCATTTTATAATTTTTTGGCCTGATATGTAGTTTGTTCCAGTAGGACTGTGAACTATTTTAAAATTAAAATACCAATTATGGATCAGCCCTCTACAGTAAACTGACCTCATTGTTTATGTTCGACTGTAGCTCTGAGACTGATGCATAAATATTACGGTGATGGCAATCTATAAAGATTGATTTTAGTGGTGTGGGTCTCTGGGAAGGCAAAGTTACACATTCAAAGGAGCATTGGGAAGCCCACATTTAAATGCATGACTTCTCAGACTATTTTTTATGAGAAATGAAATAGATTTCTCTCCAAACTTTTATTGGGTCATATTGAGGCTCTGCTTAAACGCCTCGCAAATAAATAGAAAGCGACACAGATTTCTCCCTCTCGCACGTTACAGAACGAGGTGTTAAACAATTTGTGAAGTCATTCAAAGGTGACATATTTTTGATTGATTTTTGCCTGTCCTTGGATAGAAATGTGCGATTAGCACCAGGAATAATACTTGTCCTCTAGTAAAATTTGCACTCACTCAAAAAATGAATTGTCAAGTGGTTAGTAATTTGTACAAATAACAATTTAGTTGTATGAACAAAAGAAATTCAAGTAAAGCTGACAACATTTCTTTGAGTAAATACAAATTATTTGAATTTGTCACTGTTACATAATATTTATATGGGCAGTTTACTTAATATTATGTTGAATTTATAAAAGTTTATTACGTAAGGTGAACAAATTTGTTGACTTAATTTACCTTAAAGGTACCCAAGAATGCTTTTTCACAAGATGTAATATAAGTCTAAGGTGTCCCCTGAATGTGTCTGTGAAGTTTCAGCTCAAAATACCCCATAGATTTTTTTAAATTAATTTTTTTAACTGCCTATTTTGGGGCATCATCAACTATGCACTGTTTTTTTCAGCGCGCCGCCCCTTTAATTCGCGTGCTCCCTGCCACACGAGCTCTCGATTATATTACAGCACATTTACAAAGTTCACACAGCTAATATAACCCTCAAATGGATCTTTACAAGATGTTCGTCATGCATGCTGTATGCATGCTTCGAATTATGTGATTATTTTGATGTTTATATTTGATTCTCTATGAGTTTGAGGCTGTGCTCCGTGGCTAACGGCTAATGCTACACTGTTGGAGAGATTTATAAAGAATGAAGTTGTGTTTATGAACTATACAGACTGCAAGTGTTTAAAAATGAAAATAGCGACGACTCTTGTCTCCGTGAATTCAGTAAGAAACGATAGTAACTTTAACCTCATTTAACAGTACATTAGCAACATGCTAACGAAACATTTAGAAAGACAATTTACAAATATCACTAAAAATATCATGCTATCATGGATCATGTCAGTTATTATTGCTCCATCTGCCATTTTCGCTGTTGTTCTTGCTTGCTTACCTAGTCTGTTGATTCACCTGTGCAGATCCAGACGTTACTGGCTGCCCTTGTCTATTGCTTTTCATAATGTTGGGAACATGGGCTGGCATATGCAAATATTGGGGCGTACACCCCGACTGTTACGTAACAGTTGGTGTTATGTTGAGATCCGCGTGTTTTCCGGAAGTCTTTTAAACAAATGAGATTTACATAAGAAAGAGAAAGCAATGGAGTTTGAAACTCAATGTATGTCTTTTCCATGTACTGAACTCTTGTTATTCAACTATGCCGAGGTAAATTCAAATTTTGAATCTAGGGCACCTTTAAGTTAACTATTTGCTCTACAAAATGCACTCAAAAAATAACTAATTGAACAAACTCAATTTAACTGAGAGCAATAAACATGCGTATATGAGTGCCCAGAGCCTAAACACAGGCGCCACTCTTCTGCATAATGGGAAAAATTCAAAAACGTTACAGAAACTCCTCTAAATGTCCAACATAACTGAACATTAAACACTAACATAAACTAACATCATCTTTCCATTTTCTGAAAAACATTTAAAATAACACTTTAAGCCCTAAATTTACTCTCCTAATGCAGTTCCTTGGTTTTACTCAGCAATGTTAAGTTGACTGAACAAACACTTAAGTATTTTTAGTAGAAACAACTCAGTTCAATTTATTTCATGTAGTTACATGAGTTTAAGAAATGTGAAAAAGGATGGTTTGAGTGAAACTAACAACAGTGAAAGTAAATTTTTTTTTTGAGTGCTCTTTGAGTGTTTTTAATCAGGAAATGCAATGTCGTTAGGTTTACGTTGAGATTAAAAGAGGAGGCTTGGACAGGAATAGGTGAACGCAGCCCTATCTCGAGCGCACTGACATCCAGGTGCAAATGGTAAGTCTCCTCTGTGAGCATGGCTCTTCAGACAAGACAAGTCAAGGAAAAGCAACACCCACGCATAACCAAGCCATGATTTCCGACACCTTAACTCAGTCACAGGAGTGAGGGAGCGCCTGGTAGACACACTCCATTTAGAAACATCCTGTGCTTTCTTCGCTCATGTCGCAATTGTGTATTTTTATCCTTTTTCGAAGAGTTGCTATAGATTCATGAAATGTCATGATAAATAACAAGCTCCTATGGATTTGAGCCACAAACTTGTTTGCTATTTGTCCAAAGATTGGAAGGACTTCACATGATGAAAAACTTGTCGCAGTGTAGCTGTGCTGCAGGATGCTGGTTTCAGTGGGAGAGTCGGGGAACAAAATAAGTTCCCCTGGGGTGATTTGTACTCCTCCAAAAGAGAAGAACCTTAGTGAAAATTTTCCACAGAATAATAAAAAGGAGTGTGAAAAGGTTTTGAAATCCAACCAAAAGTTTCTTTTTGAATGGTCTGATTTAGTGTTTCTCAGAATAATACCATTTTGTTGGTGCTACTTGTCGTTAAAGGGATAATTCACCTAAAATTTAAATTTTGTCATCATTTACTAACACTTATATTGTTTCTAACCTGTGACTTACTTTCTTCTGTGGAACACAAAATTTATTGGTCATTTTTTTTTTTTTATTAATGGAATTACAATGTCAGATTTTTAATTTTTTTTAATTTTTGGGTGAACTAGTTTGCTGGGAGAGATTTGAAAATGGTAATCAAGATGCCGTGGTTTTGAAATAGTTATTTTCTACTAAGCATCTACAGTCAGTGTTAATAAAAGCTCCTCAGGGCAAGACAATGCAGCAGTGAAGAGACCAATTTGTTTCTCAGCATTAGGAGAAACTTGCGAAAAAGTCATGAAATGTTATAACATTTTCTCAGCTTATCTAGCTTATACTTATGCAAAATAACTTTTTGTTTCATTAAGAATAATAAATCAGTTGTTCCCTCAAATTTTCATCACAGGTTTGTGATGCAGTCAGTCACTTGGAGGACATGGTATACCTTGCCATAGGCACGGAGAAACAGGCATGCTGTCAATAATCAATTAGCCTGCCGGCACCTCCGCATGAGCATCTGAAGGAGTCGGTTTGGAGTGTTCGCCTTCTCTCTCATTCACGAGTCAGTAATTTCAGCCTTGCTGTTTTCTTTTATTAGATAAAGGCCATAGGCCACTGCATGTGCTCTCTGTGTCTAATCTAACTGAGAAGTTGATGGAGAATTTTGACAGTCTGGGTTTAGCTGTGTTTTTAAGTTTATATTAGTTGACATTTAGTGCAAGATGAATGAAAATGAATTGAATAACGTAGAATGAAGAGTAAATTGATATTATCGGGCCTAAAAGGAATATTCAGTGTTAAATACATGCTCTGTTGACAGCATCCGTAACAGAGCGTTTGCTTCATATTATGCCATTGTAAGTCCATTTGTGAGGTGAAGTTTTACATTCTGTGTGCATTTATGAGGCATTTTACAATTTTTATTACAAATTGCCTCAGTTTTTTGTTGACTATTTATAATTGACTATGTCACAGCTGCTTCTTAAAGGTGAAGTCTGCAATTCCTGCATTACTAGATTCACCAAACAAAGATTGTATACTTGTTCCTGAAGACTGCCCACTTGCCAATGGTTGATAAACATATAGCCTGCCCCAACCTCATGCCATTGGTTGAGCCAATTTTGCTTTTGTCGGGCAGGTTTGAATGCTCAAACAAACAGAGCAATGTTTTGATGGCACCACAGAGTAGCCATTTTTACACTTTTCTTTCTATTAACAAATCAGTATACAAATGGCTTACTAGTTTTTGCTGAAGAATGACAACATATTTTATTAAATTTTTTATCCATTTGTTTTTCTTATCCAAGCATTTTATCTATGTTTGAGGTGTTCTTTGTATGTGCGTTGATCAATGTTTATATGTGAGGAAAAGCATAAATTAATGTTTATCGTGTCTCTTCGGAAGACTTGGATAACCACTCGATTCATATGGATTTCTTTTACAAACGCACTTTGCACTTTCAATGGAGGCACAAAAATCTCTCAGGTTTTGTAAAAATGTCTTCGTTTGTGTTTGTAAAGCAGAATGAATGACTTTGGAACGACACAAGGGTGAGGAATTGATTACAGAATTTTCATTTTCGGGTAAAATATCCCTGTATATTTTAGACTAAAGTTATTGACCTTCATTTAAAGTAGAGAATAGACAGGATCTAATAAAAACTGGACTGTGAAGAGACAGTATTGAACTTGCAATGTGTTGGAGCAGGTATGCTATCCAATATGCCTCAACTCTTGAAGTTTTCTGTCGTCCTCTTTCTTTACAATTTAGAAGCAATAGTCTTTCTGCACTGTTTGGACTGCACCTCAGTGTTTGGAGTAGCAGTGTCATATTGTCCTCTGGGGTAAGGTGAGTTTATTTTAGAAGTTCAGGACAATACCTACAAGGATAGAAAGGCCATGGAAAAGACTAAATGGACTTATCTCATTTGAACTATTTAGTGCTTTAGCTGATTACACAAGGTTCATCACATATAGAAAAGACAATAAGAAAAGTACATTCATGATCCATGTTGTGCAGTTTCACTGTCAAAAATAACATTATTATTTTTGAAATAAATTGTTTGTAGCAAATCCATGACGATACTGTAAATAGCATAGGGAAAAATTAGCTGACTATGAATGCATGAGACAAAAAAGCTGTCAAAAATGTCTAGGTTTTGCTATACTGACAAAAGACAAGAATAGTAACAGCCCTGTTGTTGGCTGTTTGCATTGCACAATGTCTCTCTTGCGTTTGTTTGGAAGGTCATTTCTGTATTGTCCCTTTTTCAGTGAAAAGGATAAACTGAAAGATGTCCGGAATTTGGAGGGCTAAAGGCATGGGTGGACGCTCATTAACATTCCTCAAGCAGCATATTGAGAGTGGTTTCACCATTCTTGTGTAATAGAAAGTCGTTATCTCGTGCTGGGGTTGTTTGGCCATCCGTTCACAAATTAGCTGCCAAACACATTGTAAACTTCATATCAATCTAGATGGCCATTAGAGAATGAATGACCGTCGGGTTATAGGTGAAGCAATAATTCACCCTAAAGACCCCACACCTGAACCTGAATACAAATCAGCAGGCTGATTTGTTTTTTATTTTTTGTAGGGCACTGCATGGTCCAGGCAGCCACAGATTCTCTATAAATTCACTTCAAGTTATGACAAGCTCCAAGTATGTCAGGGAGAATGTGAGAATGGAATAAACTGGTGAGAAAGCGTATTCTGTGGCCACAGTTTGGTTATGGACTGATGGAGTTTTGACTCCTAGATGATGAGGTGGAGAGGCCGAAGCCGTTTCTACAGCCTGTTTGAATACATTTAGACTCAACTCAAGCTTCCTGCCAGTAAACAAGTCCTTAGGGTTCTTTAGGTTTAGAATGCTTCAACAGTTTTTCACAACTGTTGAATTAAAGACCCTTTAAACAATTAAATTAATGTCCGGAGATTTGATAGCTTTTTCTATGCAAAGGGGAACTCTGACAAGTGAACTCAAAATAGATACAGCAGCATGTATTCTTCATACAGAAAAAAAAAAAAAAAAAAGTTAAAGTCATAAGAGATTTGCAAGCAACTTTAAACTTAAAGGGTTAGTTCACCCAAAAATTAAAATTATGTCATTTATTACTCAACCTCATGTAGTTCCACACCCGTAAGACCTTCGTTCATCTTCGGAACACAAATTAAGATATTTTGGATAAAATCCGATGGCTCAGTGAGGCCTGCATCGCCAACTATAACACTCCCTTTTTCAAGGGCGAATAATTAATGACATAGTTTTCATTTTTGGGTGAACTAACCCTTTAACTTGCAGTTAATTTATTTATGCCAAAATAAAAAGTCCTAAATGGATAGTTCACCCAAAAATGAAAATTCTGTCATCATTTACTCACCCTCAAGTTGTTCCAAACAGTTGATGGGCCCCATTGACTTCCATAGTACATTTTTTTTTACCATACTATGGAAGTCATCCATAATATGGTTACCCATATTCTTAAAAATATTTTCTTTTGTGTTTAGCATACAGGTTTGGAACAACTTGAGGATGAGTAAATGATGACAATTTTCATTTTCTGGGCAAACTATCCGTTTAAACAGAAAATCTTCCTTTAGATTTGCAGAATTCTATGTATTCTCAACCCGTTCTTAACCCGATTATGTTTAATAAGCCGACAATGCACGTGGTCATGTGAACATTTACCCGTTTTCCTTTATCGTCGTAAGGCCATAAACGTCTTAAGCATAAACTGCTCGGCACAGCTTGATTTTTGCCCCTTACACCAATTTCGCCCAGCATGTAAACACATTCATTTGCTTTCTTTCGGCTTACTGAAGTGCGCATGTGTGATATGTGACAGGAACGTGTCCTTGCTGCAGATTTAAGTGCATCCAGACAGAGCAAACGTTCTGCAGTAAGGGAGGAGGAAATATATAGCAAACTCAGACTCTTTCTTATAGAAATGTTATAGAAATGTGTTCTCATCTTGTGCAGCCATAGTACAAGTGGTACAGTTAAAATGCTGCATCTGTAACTGCATGAGAGGATAATATATGAGCCATAAGTTTCCCGCTGATATGTTGCAATACTCTTCTTTGGTTTTAAATGCTTTATTTAACTTCACAACCAACATAAGAAATGAAATACTCTGAGTCAGATACACAAATTATGACATCACTACCAGGAAGTAACCTGATTAATTAATTAAAGTCATGTAAATACAGTTTACTCGCGTTATCAGGTTATTGATTTGCATGTAAACCTGTACAACAGGTTATTTTAATAAGCTGATTTTTGTCAGTTATCGCTGGCGTTCTGGTGTGCATGTAAACGTGCTCATTGATTGTTTTATTGATTGGGGCTGGAAACTGCTCTTCATGGGTGCAATCTCTGTTGAATGACTTTTAAAAATCTTTATATAACCGCTCATATGTAACTGCAAAATTCACAGAAATTCTTCTGTCAAATGGTGTGGTTAAGATTTAGCTGGTTGGCATAGGCCTTTTTTTTTTCACATAAATATTTAAATATATTATATTGTCACATCTCAGGATAGTCAGCAGTATATTCAGTTGGCAGTAATTTCCTACATTTCTAGGGCTAAAAAAAACCCTGGATGGGGAAACATAGTGCATGAAAACAAAGGTGAGTCCTGCATCAATTGCCATTGAGATGCATGGGAATGCTTATGGTTTTCCTGGTATCATAGACCTTCCTGGTGGGATCCATTAATAGCAAAGTCATGCTGAGGGGTGAAATTGTCTGTTCTTGTGATTTTTATGAACATCAGGACGGTCGCTTCAAAAACAATTATCCTCTAATTGCTTTGACAGCTCATGCTCATTAAGTTGTGATTTGCAGGAAATGTGGCTCTGCAGCGTCACCTGTAGTATAACGATTACAATTCAGTTCAAACAGCGAGAGCCACTCGGTCACTGGGCCTTGACTTATAATCATTCAGCCATTTTCTTGCCTTTATTTGATGAACGAGTTGCATTTAGCCTTGTCCTCGGTTTTCCAGTGAATGCTTTAAAGACAGCATTATGTTTATTAAGCCGTAGTGAAATGTTGATTTGCCCTTCGATCATCTCATTAAGTAAACTATTTAGTCTCGACATCCACTTGACTGGCTTTTGTGTTGCCGTGTCACAACGTAGAGGGGTGATCATTAATTAATAAGAAGAAACCTCACAGAGAGTTTCAACGTGGCCGCTTGAATTTCCACACATCTACGGCATCCAGCAAGCAGGACAGGTGAGACAGACTGCAGGATAATCGCTCATTCTGACAGTTGAGGATTCGTGCTGACGTGGGAGATTAAAGGTCTGCCTGCCAGACACCACCATCCCTCCCCCCACTCCCTCCAGCTCACCCTAAATTAGCGTTGCAAATGGGCGAGTGGAGTTTGTCTGCGACGGGAGGTGGCAGTTTTAATCCAGTTAGGAGACATGCACAGGCGGACTGTAATCTAATCTGAGCTTTTCTTCAAGAATACACTCTTGTCCTCTCACTGTTTTGCTCCTCAAAAGGATATTCGGCTGAATATTTGATACAACTTTTTTTTTTTTTTTTTTTTAAATGCAAGTTTGAAGCTTGTATATATAATGTTACTGTGATACCCACAGGGACAAAAATATGTATATGTGTTAGTCATTCTTATGGCGTAAAGCACATTTCCAGCCCACTATGCAGTGATTAGTTTATTCTGAGTATACCGACACATTGTAATCACTGTGATTATGTCTCTTTGGCCTTTTATTCATAAAGCATCAGCTGCTGAGAGTAATGGCTTTACATAAGCAGCCTCTTTACTGGCTCATATCTGACCTTTGGATGTTGACATTTCTACGACAATGCTCTCTCTCAACCCACAGTCATCTGGAAGTATAACAAGTATAAAATGCTGTTCCTCTCTGAAGTATTTTTGTACAATATTGGCAGGTATTCAAGGTAACGATGTACAAAACTAAACTACACTACATCTAGTTGAATATATACCAGCTATTGCATTTATTGAAAACTACTTTTAATGGTTTTAGTTAACAACAACAATAATGTATATGCTAAAAATATAAAATGATTGTAATTGTACTTGAATGTACCATGTGTGGTTACCTTGCTTTGCCCATTTATCTGTCTGTAAGAGGGCACTCCAGGGGAGTGTTATATACATGTGTGTGCAATTGTGTGTGTGTGTGAGTGAGGCATTGAGACCAGAAAACACTGCTGCGAGGAGGTGACTGCATTACTGCGATAACAGGTGTATTGCTGATGGCAAAGCAGATCTAGAAATACAGTGGAGATATGACAGCCTGTGTGAGTGTGTGTGGCTGAATAGACGCTTGATATTGGAGAGCAACAGCAGGGATTCTGAATTTCAATACTTGAGCATTGACTTTCCCCCAAGACCCCAGGTGTAGAGTAAAATGATTCCAAGCTGGCATTAGATTAATATTCAGCAGCGGTTCTTTGTTTGTGCAATAAATGTTTGCATGGCATCAAACAAAGCAAACGCATTAAATAGAAGTAAACAACAGAATAGCTATTGTCATTGCACCATCATTGATACTGCTTTGACACGCATTCATGGTGTCACATTTTTGTGCTCTACTGAGCTGCATTATATGAAAGGCAAGAACAGTTTGTGTTTCTGTTGCCCTCAGGAAATTTTTAAATTGACATTCTCATCGCACATTATTAACAGCCGAATGCACTTACAAGTACATTATAAGTAGCTCACAGCATTTTGAAACGTCATAGACTTGGATGAGACTTGGTACTAGCTAAAAAAAATAAGCTGAAGTCTTAACATACAGAGAGGCATAAAAGGGATATGAAGAATTTTGCCATGTTCTTAACCTGTTTGGCTTTCTTTCTTTAGTGGAAAACAAAAAGAAAAATTCTGAAAACCTGGTTACTCTTTTCCTTGCAATTACATTAAATGAAAATTGAAGCCTTCAAGCCTTCAAGTCAAAATGACTTGTGCAATAGTCTTAAAAAGACAAAGCTTTGTGTGAGGAAACAGACAAAAATTCAGTGATTCATATATATATATATATTTTTTTTACACTTTAAACGTTTTGAAACACTTTGTGTGAAGGCGAGAATCTGTAAGAGTTTATTTTTGTCTAATATATAATATTTAGACAGCTAACTGAGACAGAGATTGATGGGATCAGTTCCCTGGAGACTTTGTCTCTCTCTTCTGTTTTCATATTCTTCAGGAGTAGAAAGGTAAAATGAAGACAGGAACAACCTCTGTGAGTCAAACTCAAGAAATACATCTTGTATGGATATTTTTCCCTGTCTAACCTTAGAGATCCACTGACAGAAAACATATTTTTGCTATCTATCTTGCCCTCAAACTTAAAAAAAAAAAAAAAAAAAAAAAAAAAAAAATGTTTGGGTACCTACCAGACCTAACGTGCATTTAAACTTTGATTGCTAAGTGCTAAGATGTGTCACCTAAGGTGACCAGTGTCTGGAGATTAAAGGAATTTTCAGGGTTAAATACGACTTAAGTTCTGTCTGCTGTCGATTACCAAAAAAACTATTCTTGTTGTTATGAAATGTTTTATTATTTATTATAAGTGATTTATCCATGCACATCAGTATTTTTAATTCATATGCCCTTGTAATCATTAATCAAAATAACTTTCCCTCCCCTGCAGCAGAATCTCTTCTCTAATGACATGCTTACAGGTTCGAGGGTGGGGCAACCTGTCACTCACATGAGATCACAGCAGTAGCAAACCACAACAATCCAATTAATGCCTGATGAACAAAATCCCGCCCTAGTGTTGTCAACCGTGATACCAAGTCGGTACTGAAATTTTAAAAAATATGACACTTTGAGCGGATTCGTAAACACTTCTGAATGGCCTGTGATTGGCTACAATGATCAATCGCGGTCGGTACTTTTGACAACGCTATCCCGCCCTACATTTTTTTCCCATTTCACTCGGATATATGTTAGTGTTGTCAAAAGTACTGACTTTGGTACCAAGTCAGTACTGAAATTTTAAAAATATGACGATACCAGAATTTCTCCCTAGCATTTTGAGCGCTGTTGAGCAGTTGATCATTTTAGCCAATCACAGACATATCAGTTGAGCATGTAAACACAATGGCCAATCAGAGGTATTTAAGAATCCGCTCAACAGTGCTCAAAATGTCAGTTGTTAAAATGCTCACCTTATCTAAGGTATATATTCTGCTCATATCCTAAATGTTCATGTAATCAGTTTTACCCCATGCAAGATTAGATTTCTTCGTCTTGAGAATGTGATGTGTTGGCCATCAGGAGAGTTCTCCACTTTAATGACCAGAATAGCTTTGAGATCTTGAGGTTACCACAACTTGATTGGCTTACTAGTTTGTGCAGTGTAGATTGGATATCATCATGTGTAGGAGAGCAAGCAGAGATACTTGTACTCCTTAGACACAGCAGATGCTGAACTAATTCACTCAGTTGTTGTAGATGAGCTGTAATATTCTCTGAACGCTTGATAGATGGATAAACAGGATTCTCCATCTTTCACGCCTACTGAAAGACTCCTTTCAGGATCAATAAGACCCCTGTGGAGAGAGTAAGACAGTCATAACTCAGAAAACTTTTCACATAAATCACTTAGTCAAGAAGGCCATTACATTATACAGTACTGTTCAGGAGTTTGTGGTCGGTTATGTTTTTAAAATTTTATGTTTATGAAAGAAGTGTTTTATGCTCACCAAGGCTGCATTTATTTGATCAAAAATACAGTAAAACGTTAATATTATGAAATATTATTACAATTTAATGTAACTGTTTTATATTTTAATATATTTTAAAATGTAATTTATTCTTTTCAGTACTCATTACTCCAGTCTTCAGTGTCACATGATCATTCAGAAATCATAAAATGCTAATATGGTGCTCAAAAAACTTTTATTATTATCAATGTTGATAACAATGTTGTGCTGCTTAGTATTTATGGAAACCGTTATACATTTTCTTTTTTCAGGATTCTTTGATAAATAGAAAGTATTTAAAATAGAAATCTTTTGTAACAATGTTAAAGTCACATTTGATTAATTTAATGCATCTTTGCTAAGTAATTTCTTAAAAAAAAACAACTTTTGAACAATAATGTACATTGAAATAAAGTTATAAATATAAAATTATAAACATACACTATACAGCCTACAGTTGGGCTGTATGTCCCTTTTTTAATATCTATTTAAGAAAACTATAATATAGCAATTTTTCAGCTTTTGGACAATATTCAATGCATATCTTTTTTTTCTAATCATCATTTAAACCCAACTGAATCAACTTTTTTCCTAGTCTATTTTCTTTAGTTTTAAAATATGGAAAAGGCAAAGTGGGGACCAAATGAATTTTTGAATCTGAGTTTTGAATTCAGTCATGTAGAATTAACACTTTGCTACACAGCTATGTCTCATTTATTCCTTTACCAATGCCACTTTGACGTTTGGCTTTGACAAATTGAGCTATATAAAACGTCTTTTTACAACTAAATCTTGCAACTGAAGTGCTGATTTGTGCCTTTTCACCTGCTCAGTTTATGTGTTCAGACCGCTGAGATGATATATTATTGTTTGGTGGTACATGAAAGATTTAGCCTTCTCATGAGACAATTCTTTGATCATCATGATTTTGCTGAACCTCTGGGCTCATCGCTGTTTAAACCGGCCATGTTGGGGATTTGTTGGTTTTGAAAGTAATAGTGATTAAACCATTGTCGACAGAGAAAGAGCAGCGTAAATTCCTCTCCCCTGTTTTCAGCTGCCTTTTGAAGAATGTCCTAAATACATTTTTGTGTGCCTCTGTTGGGGAATTAATTCAAAGAGTATTGTTTTGGTTGCTTTATGGGGATATTGAGAGGTTGAGGATGGGCTGTAGGTTTCTGGTTCCACCCCCTCAGAGAAGGGAGAAAGGTTTGTGATTACCTGGCTTCATGCTGTTGCACATGGTTGTGCCTAGATCAGCCTGGCCAAGGGGCTTCTTGCTGCCAAACTGAAAATCAGTATTCTGCTCTGCTACGTCGTGGCGTTCACCTTCCCAACTGTGTACCAGCACACACAGCAGACAGGGGAACGCCTGTTGGTAAATTCACTCATTGTTTCTTACAGACTGTTGATCTCTATTAGAATATCTGAAGGATACATATTCTGTTCAAAAATGAGCTCACATCTAACGACACCTTTAGATCATTGCAAGGATGTTTTGGTTGTTCTTTTTGAATTTCACGCTTGTATTTTGAATTCATTAGAGCAGGGGTCTCAACTGTCAAACTTAAAAAACTAAAAAAATTACCCCAAGATTTACTCACCCTCAAGGTGTATATGACTATCTTCTTTCTGACGAACACAATCAGAGTTATATAAAAAAAAAAATATCCTGATTCTTCCCAGCAACATTCAGTCATGTCAATCATCATTACGAGCGTATATAAGTAGCAGTCACTTCTTCATCCCAGTGCAATTCTTCCAGCGTCCCTCCTCCTCCTCCCCATCTCCTCCTCTATTTCTCTTATTCTCTATGCAGTACTGGGTTTAACTCGGAGCTCAAGCCGAGCCTCGGGTTCATGCCTCCTTCGAGGACAGCAAGCCAAGTTTATTTTACCATTAACCATTCAGACGAAGGGGCAGGTGAACTTGTGAAATGGTAGTGAGATTTTGAAGCCCAAAAAAAGTGCATCGATCCATCATAAAAGTAAAAGAGCCACACAGCTCCAGGGGGTTAATAAATGCCTTCTGAAGCAAAGTGAAAAATAACCATATTTAAAACTTTATAAAGTATAATAACTGGCTTCTGGCAACGGCTGTACGCAAGTTGAGTTTCGGCTGACGAGTGACCTCTGACCCAACGTATAGCGTAGGATGTAGGAGTAGCGTAAAGCCTCTCGCGGTCACTCTTCCACCGGACCTAAATATATTGAAATAGAAAACAGTTATTTTAAATAGTAATAACTTCACAATATTACAGTTTTTTACTGTATTTGTATTTCAAATAAATGCAGCCTTGGTGAGCAGAAGAGACTTTCAAAAAAATCGTAAAAAATCATACCATTCCGAAACCTTTGAATGGTACTGTGTATATAAATGTTATACTAATATAAATCTTTAAGTTCACTGTTAAAATGTTCACTGTTAAATGCTTAAATGCTTTCAAATTATGCACCTTGATTTCATTAGGGCCCAAGCGAAAATTCGCGCAGGGCCCTCTTGTTCTTCTAAGGATTATTATTATTTTTTTTTTTTTTTTTTTTTTTTTTTTTTTTT